>NC_080179.1:16938959-17238959 GCF_950295315.1 Erinaceus europaeus | reverse complement strand
TGACTGTGCCACATTCATTATTATCAAGTAGCACATACATATTCATAAGGATTGCACGGTTTTATGATGCCATCTTTTTGTGTATAGCTTTCCAAGGTCAAGGCATTAACAGACAGCAACTGCTTCAGGTATATGCCATAATGTTTGACTGCAATCTACTTCTAGTTTTGCACACCAGGTATAGAATATATGACACAAGTATTTTAAAGCTTTTTAAGTTACATGTTTTGTATTAACACCGTGTCCTAGAATAAAGCCTCAATTTTATGATTATCTTCCTTACTTTACAAACTAGAAGAAGAAGGAGAAGGAGAAGGAGAAGGAGAAGAAGAAGAAGGAGAAACCTATAAAGTTCTGCTTGTGCAGAAACCACAGTTAAAAATGCCAGTTAATTTGGAAGGCAATCAGACAAATAATTGTCCCACCTCTAGAACTTATAATTCTCAGCGTCTGTGCTGGGGTTTTGCTAATCAAACACACACACACATCCAGAAATTTATCAATCCTCACTTTTATAGGATCATGAATGATAAGACCACAGAGGAAATCTATTTCTTACCTGCAGCAGACAAGGAAAGACAAATCAGGAAAATGATAACAAATTTCACCTGAAAAGACTGTAGTAGGTGATTCTTTCTCCCCAAAGCATGGAGTATTTAGGTAAAGTAGCACAGAAGTTAGAATATAAGTAAAGCTAAGTGCAGTAAATTTATTAACCAGACTCTGAGCCTATCACTTTGCTAGCTTCTTATTATGGGGTTGGTTACAAAACCTAAACCTCAGTTACATCATCTACGAAAATGGAGCTACTCATAGTACATATAATAAAGAACCTGACGAGAGCAAATAAAATTAATAGTAGTTACTAGCATTAAATTTGTACTCTTGGATAATCACAATATATATGCCTATGATTCCGGAATAGAGTTTATATAATATTGAATATAGACATGTGGTGAAAACAAAGTGGCAGAAATCTTTGAGATAATGGAAATGAAAGCACAAATAATACTGCTCTACACTTAACCATCAAGCAATGCGGAAATCCCCCATCAGCTCCGAGCTTGATACCGGAGCACAGGACTTGCTCCCTGACCCGAGACCTCAGACTCAGTTCCTGGCACAAACATCCAGAACCAAGCAGGGCACTTATCTGCTTCTTCTTCTTTATTAAATGTTTATTTATTTATTTATTCCGTTTTGTCGCCCTGGTTGTTTTATTGTTGTTGTTATTGATGTCGTTGTTGGATAGGACAGAGAGAAATGGAGAGAGGAGGGGAAGACAGAGAGGGGGAGAGAAAGACACCTGCAGACCTGCTTCACCGCCTGTGAAGCGACTCCCCTACAGGCGGGGAGCCGGGGGCTCGAACTGGGATCCTTACATCCATCCTTGCACTTTGCGCCACCTGCACTTAACCCGCTGCACTACCGCCCAACTCCCTCTTGTCTGCTTCTTTTGCTCTTATTCTCTCTATCAAAAACAAACAACAGAACTTTAAAGTTAAAAAAGAAAAGAAAATTAAGGAGAACAACTATTAACAATTAAGATTTAATAGGAATGAACAGGATCTAGAATCGGGTAAAAATTACACTATAGGGAGCCAGGTGGTAGCACAGCGGGTTAAGCGCAGGTGGCTCAAAGTGCAAGGACCCGCCTAAGGATCCCGGTTCGAGCCCCCAGCTCCCCACCTGCAGGGGAGTCACTTCACAGGCAGTGAAGCAGGTCTGCAGGTGTCTGTCTTTCTCTCCTCCTCTCTGTCTTCCCCTCCTTTCTCCATTTCTCTCTGTCCTATTCAACAACGACGACATCAATAACAACAATAATAACCACAACAAGGCTACAAGGGCAACAAAAGGGAATAAATAAATATTTTTAAAAAATCTTTAAAAAGAAAAAAATAACTACACTATAACATACTTTTTAAAAAGTATATAAATGGTGTGGTTACATCCTAAAAAACAATTAACCAGCTCCTAAGATTTATTTAGTTTGGAACAGTGTGACATTTATAATAGGAAACCCAAAGCAGATATTTTCTTATCCAAAATATGAATGGTTGTTTAAAGAAAACCTTATTTCTGCTTATAACATTATGCGGTTCTAAGTTCCTTCACAGACTGAAGCTATTCAGATAAAGTTGTATTTTAATGTTAACATTAATGGCATAATAAGATATGCATTTATTATATAAGTCAGAATAAAAAAGATCCCATACCAAATACAGACTGCAGGAATGTAAAATAAAACAAGGACATATAAAAACATAATATAAAAGTATATGCATTTTGCTCCAGATATATGGTCAACACAACTAATACAACTAAGAAACAACAAGGTAAGAACAATTACTTTGGTTCAAATATCAATTCAGAATAACAATAGTTCTACTCTGTCATTTCAACAGCCTTTCCTACAGTCCTCAGAGGGACTATTTGCATTCCTCAGGTGTTCTATTGTACAACTCAGATGAATAAAGACTTATAAATCATTCCTCTACCGCCAATGTGAGACTTTGATCTGGTGAATACACTATTGTACCTTAACTATAATTGGCAAAAAAACCTGACAGTGTAGAGCATCACAAGCTTAATAACAAAGGAGAATATCTCAAAGTGTTGACAGATGATCTTCATAATGCAGAAGCAGAGCTGGTACATTTTAGCAATAAATGAGCACTGAGGTCTAAAGGTCTCTAAAGTGACTGACATCAGACCTGCTATAGCTTCACTAAAAGAACAAGGTACCGTTACACTCTCCATAAAGTGAGTTAGGTTCTTTGCTTGCAAGCCTCATTTTTGTGCCTTTTACTGTCATAGAAAACGCAGAGAAGATGAAAAGTGAGTTAGGTTCTTTGGGCTATCTGTTTTACTTTTGAGACTTTTACTATCAAACAAAAACGAGAAAGAAATGCCCCCAAGTGGCTCTTAATCACATAATTAAAACTAGCCACATGTAATTAAAAACTACGATTTCAAAATTAAAATATAATACATGTATCAGGTCTGATGGTTACAAAAGTGTGATAATGAGACCAAGATCACAAGTTTGAACCCCATTGGGACCAGTTACCTTTTGCAGAAAAATGTCTATTCTGTTGCTACAAACCATACTCTAAACTCCTATCAGCCACCTCAAAAATGTGCACTGCCAGCACGTAATGGGTATGGGAAACCAACGAGTTGAGGACCACTACCACAAAAACACTTTCAGTCAAAGTGACTGAGTAGTAATCACCAGATGCAAATGTAGGCAAATGACGGGAGAAAACTACGCAGCTATTCATGACCAAAAGTATCCAATTATATGAAGGGAGAAGAAACAGTAAGGGCAGATGGTCCCAAGAAGTTAAAATATAGACTTCCAAAGTCTTCATTTTGCTTAATATTGTTAAAGTGAAAAAGACAATACAGTAGCCAGGGAAACGCATGGGCACAGAGTACAGACTTGCATGTATTCAGTGACATTACATATGCCAAATTGGAGCCGTGCTGTGGTCTCTCTCACCCCAAATAAATAATTAAAAAAAAGAAAATACATGTAATTATATATGGTGAACATTTAACAACTGTTTGGAAATATTTTATTTTTAAATATTTATTTATTCCCTTTTGTTGTCATTTTTTTTATTGTTGTAACGATTACTGTTGTTGTTATTGATGTCATTGTTGTTGGATAGGACAGAGAGAAATGGGAGAGAGGAGGGGAAGACAGAGTGGGGGAGAGAAAGACAGACACCTGCAGACCTGCTTTACCGCCTGTGAAGCGACTCCCCTGCAGGTGGGGAGCCGGGGGCTCGAACCGGGATTCTTACGCCAGTCCTTGCGCTTCGCACCATGAGCGCTTAACCCTCTGCGCTACCGCCCAACTCCCCCAATATAGATTTTTTAATCACTCAGTAAGGTATTATAAATGGAGAGCCGGGATATAAGATACACATTTATTGTCTAATCAATAACTCTCTGACTCCCCAGTGGCTCTTACAAAGGAAAGAGCCATTTTCTGTCTGGCCCTGTGTTGAGATCCTACCCCTGGAACCTCAGCAGCTATTTTTTGTGACCAAGAATGAAAACAGGGCAAGATGAAGACAAAAACAAAAACGAAAATTCTTTTGTCTGACATTACAGAAAGACTCTGGAGACAAATTACCATGGATCTCCTTACCATGTACTAGAAATGTCATATATTAATGGGGGGGGGGGGACAGGGCATCACTCTGGTACATGTGATGCCAAGGATCGAACTCAGGAACCTATGCTTGCGAGTCTGACACTTTATACCACTTTTAGAGCTGCAGGGACTGTCTTTTATTATTTGCAGCTAGAGACAACCTGAGACCCACGTGTGGAGTTAACTCTTTAGTATTGGCTGTAGGCTCCTCTGGTCTAAGTCCTAGTCATTCTTTCTTTCTTTCTTTTTTTTTTTAATAAAGAAGCAACCCTCTTTTTAAATTAAAAAAAAAATGTTTATTTTCCCTTTTGTTGCCCTTGTTTTTCATTGTTGTCATTGTTGGATAGGACAGAGAGAAATGGAGAGAGGAGAGGAAGACAGAGGGGGGAGAGAAAGATAGACACCTGCAGACCTGCTTCACCGCCTGTGAAGTGACTCCCCTGCAGGTAGGAGCCGGGGGCTCGAACCGGGATCCTTACGCTGGTCCTTGCGCTCTGCGCCATCAGAATTAACTTCTAGGAACTTAAAAGCAATAGATGACTTGGCCACTGCAGGAATATGTATCTAATAGCTGGAATGCTGAAGTGAAAAATACTATGAACAGAACCCAGGGGGAAGCACACATAATTCAAGTAAAACTCTGTAAATAAAAATCCCTACTGCAGTGGGGTTCTTTTCATTCCCAAGTTAAACTTGTGGCCTGAATTATAATAATTCAAGTCTGAATCATCAAACTACTAACTACTTCAAGATTCACTGTTACTGAACCAAAGTTAGCACTTCAATTGTTAAGATATTCCCTGAATTTTAGGTCTCTTCGCCCCCTACGCCCTACTCACATCCCTACTAAGTGATTCCAAGAAGAATATATATTTTAATACCTTAAAAGTCTCTCTTGGGGGTTGGGCGGTAGCGCAACAGGTTAAGTGCACATGGCGCCAAGTGCAAGGACTGGTGTAAGGATCCTGGTTCGAGCCTCCGGCTCCCCATCTGCAGGGGAGTCACTTCAAAGGCAGTGAAGCAGGTCTGCAGGTGTCTTATCTTTCTCTCCACCCTCTGTCTTCCCCATCTCATTCCATTTGCCTCTGTTCTATCCAACAACGATGACATCAATAACAACAACAATAATAACTACAACAATAAAACAAGGGCAACAAAAAGGAATACATAATTTTAAAAAGTCTCTCTCTTTTTAATTTTATTTTTACCAGAGCACTGTTCATCTGTGGCTTATGGTAGTGCAGGGGATTGAACCTGGGACTTTGGAGCCTCAGGCACGAGAGCCTGTTTGTATAACCATTATGCTATCAACCCTCCACCCAAAACAGTGCCTCTCAAAATAATTTCCTGGATCATGTATAAACTGAGGACTCTATACAAGAAAACATAAATTTATGATCCCTGGAAGGAAGTGGAAATTTTTTCACCTTGATATCTGAGAGGAATTATTATTATTTTGCATTTTCAGTCTTATACATTACATATAGAAATATTCTGTAATTAGTATTATCATGAGCGATGAAACTGATACTTGTAGCTCGGGACTACAACATTTTGTTGCCTGCCAAGAAACCTTCCCAACTATGATCCTATAGATGAGACATTACTTCCAGTCATGGAGTTTTGGTACAAACTATTTTTTGTGCAAAGAGAAAGACAATTAGGTTGGTATTTATCTGTAAGTAAAACAAACTTAGAGGGAGTGCTACAGTGTTTTATTTCAGCATCACAAAGTGTCAATGGCACTAGAAGCAAATGGAAAGTGTGGTATCTCAATGAAATATGAGCGAGGAGAAGGTGCTTGGGATAAGAATGTGTGCATGTGTTACCATGTGCAAGGACCTGGGTTCGAGTCCCGCTCCTCAGCTTCAGGTGGGGAGATCCACAAGCGCAGTGAAGCAGGTTTACAGGCATCTGCCTTCTTTTCTGTCTCCCTCCTCCTCTCTATCATACAATAGAAAGGAGAGAGGGGAAAGGGGAAGAGAAAAAAAGGCTGCCAGGAGTAAAAGATCTGCAGTGCTGGCACTGAGCCCCAGTGATAACACTCGTAAGCAAAAAAAAAAAAAAAAAAAAAAGGTCGGAGGGTAGATAGCATAATGGTTATGCAAAGAGACTCTTGTACCTGAGGTTCCAAAGTCCCAGGTTCAATCCCCCACACCACTATAAGCCAGAGCTGAGCAGTGCTCTGGTTAAAAAAAAAAAAAAAGGGTGTGGGGAAGGACAAGACAGACAGACAGCTCTGAAGCCTGTGTCACAGTAGTACCCCAGAGCAACACAGCAACATGGAGACGATAAAAACTTCAGCATTGAGTCATATGCATAAGGTCCCACATTTTATTGCATTTCCCAAGAGTGGTACTCTGGTTCTCTCATTTAAGAAGTGAAATAATAACCCATAGAATGGGGAAATATATAGATATTATGTAGTATCTGATAAGGGTCAAGTAGACTAAGCATGCACTAAAGAAATAAATAAAAAAATAAAAATAAACTTTTACAATTCGATAGTAAAAGGCATAAGCCCAACTATAAAATGTGTAAAGGATTTGTTTCCCCCTTATTTATCATACTGATTTAACACACACTCTTAGGATTTTGTACTACTACTACTACTACTACCACTACCACTAGGTATTGATCTAAAGGAAATGAAAACACTAATCTGGAAGCTTTTACGAGGGTGGGTGGGCAGGTAGTGGCATATCCAGCATGGTACACAGGTTACCATTCACAAGGATGTGGGTTCAAAGCCTGGACTCCACCTGCAGGGGAAGGGGGAAAGCAAGTGGTGAGGCAGTACCACAGGTGTTTTCTCTCTCTATTTCTCTTTGTCCTATCAAATAAAAGAAAATGGGGAGGGGGCACACCAGCACTGTGGATTAATCATGCAGGAACCAAATTCTAGTAATAACCCAGACAACAGAAGAGAGCAAACAAGAAAGAAAGGCAAGTGAGCAAGAATGGAGGAGGGGAGGCGGCTGGCTGGACACTAGCCCAATGTTCAGAGCTATACTGTTCACAGAAGCCAAAACATGAAGCCAACGGCAGGCCCATCAACATATGCCTGGGTACATAAACTGTGGGGTATCTACTCCTAGGACTATGATTCTGTTATTTAAAAAAAAGGAAAAAATGACATTCTATCTTTTGGTTCAAGGATGGAACTAGACATGATTATATTAAGTGAAATAAATGAAATGTAACTGCCAATAGTTTCACTCATATGAAACAATTAAGATAGACTTCTAATATTAATGATCAAATAGATTCAGACTCTTCTGAAGCTATTGTGATTGTCAGAGAGAATGGGGAGTGGGAAAGGGAGAGAGGCTCCTTCTGGTGTCATGGCTTTGGAACTTTGGTGGTGGGGGTGGTCATATATACATATATGGGTAGGAAACTATATTCCTAAAAATTGATAATACCGTTAATCAATTAGTGTTAAATGAATTAAGAAAGAGTAACACATGCTAATCTGTGGCTCAGCCTTGAACTCATTCTGCCAAGTAAAAGACATGACTCAATTTATATGAAATACGTTCAACAGACAAATCCAAGGAGGATTAGTAATAGCCAGGGGCTCATGGAGGAAGCAATGGACAATAACTGTCAGTGAGAACAAAGTTTCTTTAGGAGGTGGTGATAACGGCTGAATCCCAGCACCATCTGGGAGCACAGAGCCCTGGAGAAGCCCCACAGATGTTGGAGTGGTGCTGCGGTGTCTCCCTTTCTGAAATCCAGAGGAGAAAGTGAGTCTGGGAGTGATGGAATTTCACAATGCTCGGTTCTTGATGTCACCTGCACAATTATGTTAAAATGCAAAAAAAAAAAAAAAAAAGAGAGAGAGAGAGAGAGAGAGAAAGAAAGAGAAAGAAAACTACAACTAAGTGAAATTTAAAGATCTTCTGTACATGATAGTTGTATAATGTCTAACCTTCTTTCGAGATAGTAGGGCCGAAGCAAAGATTTTGATAGATGATTCAAAAGTTCGGCTTACGGGACCAGGGAAGGTGGTTCCATGGTAGAGGCCCTGGGTCTGATCTCTGGTACCACACGAGATCAACAAAGTCAAACAAGGCAGTGCTTCAAAGGTGGAGGAGAGGCGCTTCAACTTCTTTCTCTTATAGAAAAAGAAAAAAATAGGGCTGGAGGGGCTCAGTGCTAGAGTACCTGCCTCACAAGCTTGAGGTCTTGGGTTCAATCCCCAGAATGACATAAAGAAAATAATTTTTTCATTAAAGAAACTTTTAATTTAATCACACAACAGCCATAAGATCCTAAGAAAGTCATTCAAGGGGGCCAGGTGGTGGCGCACGCAGTAGAATGTGTATGTTACAGTACGCAGGGACCTGGGTTCAAGTCCTTGGTCCCCACCTCCAGGGTGGGAAGCTTCACAGGTGGTAAAGCAGTACTGCAGGTGTTTCCTTCTCCTCTTCTCTCACAATTATTGTCTCTATCCAAAAATAGAGAAATAAAATAATATATATGTATTTTTTACTTTTTATTTATAAAAAGGAAACATTGACTAAACCATAGGATAAGAGGGGTACAACTTCACACAGTTCCCACCACCAGAACTCTGTATCCCCTCCCCTCCCCAATATATATGTATTTTTACAGGTCATTTAAGCTTCCTGAACTTTAGCTTAATCACCTGTTAAACAAATAATACTTATCCTAACATGTTGCTGTTAAAATTAAAGTCTCTGAAAAATAAAAAAAGATTCAAGTCTCTGAACATACAAGTCTTGAAACATTAGTAACTACTCCTAGTTCTCTTCTGCAAAGATTGGAGTCATTCTACTAATTACTAGAGAGTTTACTGTGAGATCATCTGTACGTACTGATTGCGGGGCTTAAAAGCAAGGCCTGTATTTCTGGGAGATACCTAACTGAAATTTAATAAAGAAGTCATTGGTTCCACCTGCAGGAGGAAGCTTCCCCAGCACTGAGTACTGCTGCAGGTATCTCTACTTATGTCTCACCTTCAATCAATATTTAGATAAATATTAAAAAAGAAGGGCTGAAAGAATTCAATTAAAAAACCCTTGGGACAAAACACAAGTAGCTACATGTAACAAATAGTATACTCCATTTTGGAGATGCAGTGTTTAAAAAAGGTCTGAGGAGTGAAAAACAGTTACAGAAGAGCTTAAGTGTCATGATAAGGGAAGTACAGACATGATGAGGCTAACACAAAACACAGGAAAAGGTTGACCTCATTCAAGGCAGGAGTCTTCTTCTGGAAGGCAGCTAAGCTGACCATTGTCCCACCAATATATGCTCACCAGGGGCTCTAAAACCAGGAGTCCTGGAAAAAGAAGTCAGTACGTGTACTGTTCTTTTTGTTTATATAGTCACAAAAATTCCTTCAGGTTAATTTACTTTAACAGGAAAAGTAAAAAAGGAGAGAGGTTCTGCCTCAGGACAGAACTGGAATTTTGAAGAGTTGATAAGAAAGTAATAAAACACCAAGGAAAGAGAAAAATGGGTATGTATGCCAGAATTCACTTGCAACGAAATCCTTTTGGGGGGAGTCGGGTGGTAGCGCAGTGGGTTAAGCGCACATCACAGAGCGCAAGGGCCGGCGGTATGGATCCCGGTTCGAACCCCTGGCTCCCCACCTGCATGCAGGAAGTCGCTTCGCAGGAGGTGAAGCGGATCTGCAGGTGTCTCTTTCTCTCCTCCTCTCTCCATTTCTCTCTGTCCTATCCAACAACAACAGCTATGACAACAATAACAACTACAACAAGCACAACAAGGGCAACAAAGTGGGAAAAAATAGCCTCCAGGAGCGTGGATTCGTAGTGCAGGCACCGAGCCCCAGCAATAACCCTGGAGACAAAAAAAGGAAAAAAAAGAAATCCTTTTGGGGGCCCCGGGTGGTAGCACACATAGTGCCAAGTGCAATGACCCGAGCAAAGATCCTCACCTGCAAGGTTTTCCTTTCTCTCCCGTCTCTCTCAATTTCTCTCTGTCCTATCCAACAACAACAGCACCAGCAACAATAACAAAAAATGGGGGGGGGATGGCTACAGTAGCAGTAGATTCCTAGTGCAGGCACGGAGCCCCAGTGATAACCCTGGAGGCAAAAAAAGAAAAAAAAATACTTTTTCAAAAGGATCCTTCCTCTTTAAGTCGTTCTTAACCCAGTGTCTGGAGGCTATTTCCACATTTAACATTAACATTTTTTTCTTCCGAACCTTCTCACTGTCCAGTTGTCACCTGGGTGTCATGTAACACTCCCTAAGGCGCACAGGCAGAAGGGGAAGCCAAGGCAAGCAGGCACTGTGGAAAAGGGAAAGTCACCATGTCTGTTCTTCAGGGAAAAAAAAATAGTGATTTTGGGACAGCAAGAGATAAAAAGCACTAAGAGGATGTTGGATGACAGCAACCCTACACTAACTGGAATAGCTGCAGACAGGCACAAGTCTCGCATTTAACTGCACATACGTAACAAACAACCTCTCACAATTTGATAGTAAAAGACATGAGCCCAATTGCAAAATGGGTAGATAAGGTTTCTCCCTTATCTACCGTATTGATTTAAACACACACCCTTAGGATTTTGTACTACTACTACTACTACTACTACTAGGTATTTATCCAAGGGAGATGAAAACATTAATTTGATTTCGTACAACACAACATTGTCACTCACAGGTGTGCTGCACGAAAGAAAACAAGTTAGCAGGGAAATAAAGTGTGGGGAGGCGGCGACACACCTGGCTGCCGGGGCTGCCGGTGCTTCAAGGGCAGCGAAGCACTGCTGCCAGTCCCCTTCCTCTGCTCCCCCTCCCCTCTCAATCTCTGTCCTAATCGAGAGAGAGAGAGAGAAAGACAGAGAGAGAAGTATACTCCTTATTAGTAATGTGAAATCCACTGCCAAGCATTTGCATGCTTTTGAAAGTCTTATACCCTCCCTTTCATAAAAATGCTTAGTTGGGGGTAAGTCGGTAGCGCAGCAGGTTAAGCGCACTTGGGACTAAGCGCAAGGACCAGCATAAGGATCCCGGTTCGACGCCCTCCTCCCCACCTGCAGGGGAGCCACTTCACCAGCTGTGAAGCAGGTCTGCAGGTGTCTATCTTCCCCCCCCCCCGCCCCCGTCTTCCCTTCCTCTCTCGATTTCTCTGTCCTATCCAACAATGACAGCAATAACAACAGTAATAACAACGATAACAAGGGCAACGAAAAAGGAAAAAAATAGCCTTCAGGAGCAGTGGATTCATAGTGCAAAAATCCTGGAGGCAAGAAAAAAAAGCTTAGTTTAACACAGTTTGTTGTGCATAGTCTTACACTAAGTGCCCACTGGCTTAATGGGAATTTTTTTTTTTTACACCAGCAGAAAACAAAATAACTGGGAAACATGAAGTCGAATCACATCTACCAAAATCTGAACTTGATTTCATTTCCTGTAGTTTGTCTGGGCAAAATAATCACAAGCCAGAGTTGGCTGTCTTACTGAAAAGACTGAGCACACAATAAACTTTTACGGGTCTAGCGGCGACAAATGTTGAGCGCAAATGTTACAGTGGGCAAGCTTTGCGAGCGGTGAAGCAGTAAGCAGTATTGCGAGTCTCTCTCTCTCTCTCTAACTCTATCTCTGGCTGTCTCTAAATAAAGATAATCAAATTTTTTAGTAAAACATAAATCTTATAAAGGCCGGCTATGCCACAATTTAGAGGCATCTCCCCTTCATTTTCTCTTTAAACTGTCCTGCTGACTACAGAGCAGAACGGCAGAGTTTACTAGTCGCTGAATTCACTTAGTGGTGTTGCGACTGCTTTTCCTTCATTACCACATGAATGGAACTGGATGGAGTCATGTGAAGGGGAAATAAGTCAGAAGGATGAAATCTCACTTGCAGGTGCCACCCAAGGAATAAAACGGGGGGGGGGGGGGCTAAGTGCCAGTTATCTTGGCAGATTCAAGGGACAGAGAGGGGTGGTGAGAGGCTTGGGGGGCCTGGGGGCTCTGAACACTATGGTAGACGAAGGTTCGAGTTTGGTGGAAAGTGGAGGTGAGGAACTGTACCACTCTGACAACAAAAATCCTGTAAATCAACATTTCATCAATGAAATTCTTTTTAAAAAGATCAGTTCCATACAACTTGAACATACAACTATAAACTCTGGAAAGACATGGACACAAACATGTTTCCAAAAAGTCCCCCGTGACTGTTTTTAGTCAACCTCTAGATCCTTTAATTGTTAGGTGAATTTATTGATGAGGGGTAGAATTCCATGGTATAAATATGTCACAGTTTTAAAGTATTCACTTTTTGATGGGTATATGATCTACTTCCAGGTTGGGGTTATTATGAAAGGTTGCTATTGATATTGTGTGGAATTAATATTTTATTTAGAAATAACAAAAAATATATATAATGTCATACTTTCATTTCTTTTCACACCACAAGTTAAATCATAGAAGATGTACGTCTCACTACACAGAAAATCCAAAAGAATCCAGTAGGAATCCTAGAAGTTGTCAAGCAATATAGGAAGATGTCGTGCTGTAATGTCAATATACAAAAATAGTAGCATTCCTCTCTGCAGACACCAAACCATAGGAAAAAGAAGTCCAGAAATCGATTCCATTCCTCACAGAGGCAAGAACAATAAAAATATCTGGGGATAAACTTAACAAAAGAAGTGAAAAGCCTTTATACTGGAAACAATGAGACACTTCTCAAGGAAATAGAAAAGGATACAAAAAAATGTTCACGGGCTGGAAGAATTAACATCATCAAAATGACTATCCTACCCAAAGCCATACACAGATTTAATGTAGTCCCTATCTAGGTCCCACCCAATTTCTTCTAGCTTATCTGGAGATAGAAAATACTCAGAACAGCAAAAGCAACCCTGAGGGAAAGAGTAAGAGTGGAGGCATTATGCTTCCTGACCTTAAAGCAAACTAGTAAGACACTATAATCAAATCGGCCAGGTGCTGGAACCGAAATAGACATGCTCACCAGTGGACTAGAATTTAAGAGTCCAGAAATCAGCCCCCATACTACTATAGTCAACTAATTTTTGACAAGGGAACCCATAACAAAACATGGAAAAAGGAGTTCACCATTCAATAAATGGTGTTAGGGAAATTGGGCTAAAACATGCAGAAGAGGGTAGCACAGTGGGGTAAGCGCAGGTGGTTCAAAGCGCAAGGACCAGTGTAAGAATCCCAGTGTAAGAGCCCCCAGCTCCCCACCTGCAGGGGAGTCGCTTCACAGGTGGTGAAGCAGGTCTGCAGGTGTCTGTCTTTCTCTCCCCCTCTCTCCATTTCTCTCTGTCCTATCCAATGATGACAACAACAACAACAACACCCAAAAAGGACAACAAAAAGGGAGTAAAAAAATGCAGAAGAATGAAACTGGACCACTAAATTTGATCATGTACCAAATAATGCCAATGGATTAAAGATTTAGGCTAGAAACTATCTAATATAGGAAAACATAAGCAGAACAGGTTTTTGCAACATTTTTACTGATTTGAATCCAACTGCAAGGAAAGCAATAGCCCAAACAGACCAATGGGATTAACTCAGGGGGCCAATGGGATTAGCTCAGGGAAGGAAATCACTAACATAACAAAGAGAACCCCATGGAGTGGGAGAAAAATCTTTCTGGCATACATGGGACAGAGGACTAATAACCAAAATACACAATAAACTCACCAAACCTAACAACAACCCCAATGAAAAATGGGGAAAGATGGGAAGAAGACATCTAAAGGAACAAAATAGACATGAAAAGAAAATACAAATAAAAATGAGACACCACTTTATACTTGGGAGAATGTCATACACCGGAAAAGACAGAAACGGGAGGAGTGGTGGCACACCTGGTTGAGCGCACATGTTATAATGTGCAAGGATCCAGGTTCAAGCCCCCAGGCCCCACCTGCAGGGGAAAGCTTTGCGACTGGTGAAGCAGTGCTGCAGGTGTCTCTCTTTCTCTCTCCCTCTCTGTCTATCCCTTCCCTCTTGATTTCTGACTGTCTCTATCCAATAAATAAAGATAATAAAAAACTTAAAGAAAAAAAGGAAACTGAAAAGACAGAAACATCAATTGTTAGAGAGGCTGTGGGGGGAAGAGCCTCTCCTACATTGCTGGTAGGAATGTGAATTGGCTCAACCCTTATGGAAAACGGTCTGGAGAGCCATCGCAACTCCAGAAATGGACCTACCTCACAGCCCAGCAATTCTCTTGGGATTTACCCAGGAAAAACAAAAACACCTATCCAAAAAGACTTATACAAGTCAATGTTCTTAGCAGCACAGTTTGTAACAGCCCAAACTTAAAAACAACCTGGATGGCTAAAGTAAGTTGTGGCATACCATGCTGCTGTTAAAGATGATGAGGTCCTGTCTTTAGCAATGTCATGGTCAGAACTCCAGGCCGCATGTTGAGTGAGACAAGTCAGAAGGCAAAGGCCAATACTATTGATCTCACTTGTAAGTGGAACGTAAGGACAATGAACGGTAAGGGAAAACATAAGGTGAAGCTTGGACTGAGTGTGGTGTATTGCACCAGAGCACAGAACACTGGGGAAGGAGTAAAAGGGACAGGACGATGGGGCACTGGGGACTTGTGTCAGGGGAGATGAGAGGCTGTGCCTGTGTGTTAAAGAGGACACTGTAAAGCATAACGTCACCCCCCCATAAACTTAAAACAAAATAAACAACAAAACTCAAACTGACAGACTGTACTTTTTTTTTTTTTTGCCCCCAGGGTTATTGCTGGGCTCGGTGCCTGCACCACGAACCCACTGCTCCTGGGGCCTTTTATTTTCCCCTTTTGTTGCTCTTGTTTTATTATGCTGTGTTTATTATTGTTGTTGTTACTGATGTCACTGTTGTTGGATAGGACAGAGAGAAGTGGAGAGAGGAGGGGAGACAGAGAGGGGGAGAGAAAGATAGACACCTGCAGACCTGCTTCACCGCCTGTGAAGCGACTCCCCTGCAGGTGGGGAGCCGGGGGCTCGAACCGGGATCCTTAAGCCTGTCCTTGCGCTTTGCGCCACGTGCGCTTAAGAGTGAAGAAGTTTTGGCTCATCAACGGTATAACTAAAGCCGCAGAGATGAATAAAGGCCATATTCAGAAGTGGGAAAAGTGCATCTTGGATATGCTGTATGAAAGAGGTTATGTTAGATAGTTGAAGAACTTTAGCTTAAATGATTCAATGGGCTTACATAGAATTTTCACTTTGAAAATTGATTCTGCTACAGATGTAATACAGGAAAAAAATAAAGGTTTCAGTTTTACACACATAAACCTTATAGGATAGCAAACTAGTCAAATGAAAATTTTTTGTTAGGGGGCTAGGCAGTGGCACACCTGGCTAAGCGCACACATTATAGTGCACAAGGACCCAGGTTCAAGTCCCTGGTCCCCACCTGCCGGGGGAAAGCTTCACGAGTGCTGAAGCAGGGCTGCAGGTATCCTTCTGTCTCTTTCCCATCTCTATCTCCCCTGCTCCTCTCAATTTCTCTGGCTCTATCCAATAATAAATAAAACTATTAAAAAATTTCTTGTTAGTAAAAATACTGAGATTTAAAGAGGTTAAGAGGGGATGCTAAAGTTCTAATTTGAGTGTCGTCAGCAGGGAGCAACACTTCTCAAAACAGCATCAATGTGCAAACATCACTTAGGAGTCTGGACACAAGTCTCGGGCCCCATCCCATACCGACTGAATTAGAATTTCTGCAGGTAGTGACAGCAACCTGTGCTTTACTAAATTAAGCCTCCAGATAATTTTGGTGCCCACTAAAGCTTGAAAATTACTTATATATAAGTTAGGGTTGAAGATATAACACAGAGGACAGGGGAAAAAGGCGTAGTCACTCCATTACTAATCCCTAGGAAAGAGCTAGGGTAGGCAGAGAGAAAATTCAGCAAATAGATTAGAAGTAAGGGCCTGCTATATCCATTCCAAGACAAGCAGAACAGAGTGTCAAAAGTTCTAAGCACTGCTGATTCTGAGAGGAACTGAGACAGGTCCAAAAAATTTAGCACCCCCCCCCCATTATAGATCACTTGCATTCTCCCCTCCCTAAAAAAATCTGTTTTAAGGAAAATATTATTCAGGGTGCATTTTCCATACCAGTTTCTCTTGAAATAAGAGCTATTTAACAAGGAAAATAATAAAAGGGGGGAAATAAACATATGACACACATTTCTTTTAAAAGAAAAGGAGAAAACAACATAATCTACATTTCACTTAATACTTGTATTACTTTTTCTTTTCTAAAATTTTTTTGAATATTTATTTACTTATTCCCTTTGTTGCCCTTGTTTTTTATTGGTGTAGTTATTATTGATGTCATCATTGTCGGATAGGACAGAGAGAAATGGAGAGCGGAGGGGAAGACAGAGAGGGGGAGAGATAGACACCTGCAGACCTGCTTCACCGCTTGTGAAGCGACTCCCCCCTACAGGTGAGGAGCCGGGGGGCTCGAACCGGGATCCTTCGCCTTGTGCTTGTGCTTTGAGCCATCTGTGCTTAACCCGCTGCACTACTGCCCGACTCCCTTGTATTACTTTGTCAAGGCTAAAGTAGAGAATGAACTGTAGTATGAAAAGAACTCAAAATAAGTTGTTTCCAAGTTTGGAGAAATAATATGGCTACACACTGATGTGAAAAACAGATGACGCAGAATGAAGGAGGAGGAAAGGAAGGGAGAGAAAGCTGAGGTGGAGGGGAGGAGAAGGAACTACTTCAAGCAGGTAAGGGCATGTGCTGGGTTGTCTGAAAAATCATGGTGCGTTTTTTTTTTATGCAAAAATGTGTCGTGATTTTTCCAAAAAACCCAATAGTCCTAAGTGTAAATGAAAGACTGCCTTCCACTAAGATCAGGGGTCAGTAAACCATTGACTGTTTCTATAGGACTAATAAACTGAGAAGAGTTTTTACATTTTGAAATGGGTTTTCAAAAAAAAAATTTTGTGAGTATAAAACTTTATTGGTATATGTCATGAATATTTTTCACATACTATTTATGGATGTCTTCATAGCATTAACAGCAATGATGAAGCTGCAACAGAGGCTCTGTGTACCTCTAAGTAAAAAAATATTTACCACCTGACTATAGAAAACACTCACTGGCACCTCCATTCAATAGCCCTTAGATGTATCGAACTAGAATAGACTTACTTCAAGTCTTCTTGACACTTCTACTACTAAAGACAAGAAATCTGTGTTGAAATTTGAGAGATAAACAAAACAAGCAGTCTTCATCTTCATAAGACTTATGAAGCAGAAGGGCAGACAAATCATCAAGGTTGTATAGCTTGTGATAAGCACCCTAAAAACACTTCCATATTGTGAACAAAAGGTAGCCTGAGGGATTATGTTAGACAGAGAAGTCAAGGAAAGTGTTTATGTGAAGCTACTTGGTGAAAGGGTAGAGATGAGTTGAAGGTAATGAAATGTTTTTAGATTTCTGTACACAAACGTGAAACAACGAGGAATTTATACATTGCAAGCAGCACATGCATGGAAAACTTTCCCTAATGAATGTTCCAATGAATTTCCCTAATGAATCTTTTTTTTTTTTTTTTTTTTTTTTACCAGAGCACTGTTCAGCTCTGGCTTATGGTGATGTGGGGTATTGAACCTGGGACTTGAGAGCCTCAGGCATGAAAGTCTCTTTGCATAACCATTATGCTATACCCCTACTTTTTCTTTTTTAAACTGAGGAGTATACTGAGATGTAATTATATAATGGGTTAAAAAAAACACGAATTAAAACACATACACACACCCCTTAATTACCTGAGAGAAACGGTTCCAGAAAGCATTTTTGCTGCTTATCAGGTATATTACAGTAGCTGTTTTATTTTGTTTTTTAGTGGGGAGAAACATTCCAAACAATGTACATTTTACAGGGTACTGGCAAACAGCAAACATCCCAAAGAACGCATAAATGGGAAGTATTTCTAAACTGCTGAAAATAAAATTAAGCTTTCCCTAACTTATTCTATGAACACATTCCAAAGAGTAAATATGAAAATGATCATACAACATAAACAACACCAGAAACCACAGAATGGTCTTGAGTAGTACTTCATACATAGCTAATGCAGCATAGCATAGCAGTTGAAGCTTGACAAATGATAAGCTATAAACTTTGGGAAACAGTTAGTGTCGTTTGGCTCATAATTCTAAATTTCTCACTTGGCATCTACTGATGTAGTTATTTAAAACACAACCTGTCTATTTTGTGGGTTGGTTCTACAGTTTGTCCCATGTTAAAAATAACTATTTCATAATCCTGTTATTCTGTGTGCAAATAAAAACTTTCTACTTGAATTTTGAAAAGGCTAAAGGAGTACAAAACAAAATGTTCAGTAATCTTTTACATATTTATAAAAAAAAAATCACACAATCCTAGTTTTTTCTCCTTAAATGATGTAACATGATTTTCAACCACTTGAAAAGTCAGACACAGGTCTATGGAAACATACATTCAATGCAATGATTCATAGTGACTCTAATAAAAAGATTTAGCAGTTCTCAATCGAGACCTTTATTCCTTCTCTGAATAAATGATGCCTGAAATTTTTATTCTTGTTCTAATGGAATTTCAATGGCCTTCACTGCAAATCTACTGGAAATTTTTGCATATTAAGTAGAAAAAATTAAATGATGTTAACCACATTTTAATGTGATTAAGGCTGACAGGGTCATTATTTCTGCTAATCACTCAGTTTAAAAAGCTCAAACAAAACTTTATAACAGACAAGGTTTTTAATTTTCTGTGTATCTTATTGGGGGAAAAACACAGAAGAAGAGGAAGAATCCATATTGCAGTTGACAAAAGCCAATGAGTAGTTTCTTCAATTTGCAGATGGATTTCATTATATTTAATCTGGTGATGTAAAAACAAAAATGCAAAGCAATCTTAGAATGCACATGCTCCTCTGGCTTCTCGCCTTTTAAATATGAAGAGAGTAATAAAATGTGCTTTGTAGAATTTTCAGTTTTGTGTTTCCTATTTGCCGCTAAATGGAAACAAATATAGCTTCTTCTTTAGATCTTCTAGCAAACCAAAACCAGAATTAATGTATAATACTGCCTCAAACAACTCTCCAATATTGTTTTTGAGACTCATTTATGCCATATAGTTATGAGCATTTCATATGTAGGAGGGCGAACAAAATCTTCACTGATAAAATTGTCTAAAAAGAGTGATACTGTCAGAATATTCAGGAGTTCTAATGATGTCCTGTACCTACAATGTGTCTTATCTAGTTTCGATTAAGGAATCTACTTTGCTTAGCTAGATACCTAATGGCTTAAATTAGTTACTGAACATGGTATCAACAGATGCATTTGGTATCATTGTGGCACTCTACTTGAAAAAAAACTTTGCTTTAAAAAAATCCTGCACTGTAATAATTTTTGCTTGAAGAAAAATGAGTAGGAACCTCGTAGAAAAGATTGAGACCAAATGCTGCAGTTTTCCCATGAAGAGTAACAGGCAAGAGCACACAGTCATACACAGGGACAAATGAAATCCCTCACAACTTTCTACTCACTATGCTGGCCGGCCTTCAACAGCTTGACTGATATTGGTTGTTGAAAATCACCTTTATTATTCAAACCCAGAGGGTAATTCATAAAAATGACCTGAGGACTGTAATTCACCCTGACATAGGAAGACAATATGACTATCCTTAATTCAGTAGTTATAGTTTTTACAGAAACAAAATTAATGATCTTTGAGAAAGTCTGACAAGCCGGTGGTTTTTTGAAAAGAAGCATACACCTGAAGTTCAAGCAGTGCGATTCATATGGCCTTCACTCCAATCTAGTAAACAAAGCAAATCCAGTGATGAGAAACAAAACGTTTCATCCACAAAAAGACTGAGTGAGTGTATTTTGCATTGTAGTTTCCTAACGCGGGATGAAACTGATCACTGCACGTAATAGTCAAGCTAACAATTATATTGATAAAACTCGCGGTACAGGTGCAGTGCCTTTCTCCAAATACAACGATCATCCTTTTCATGGTAAATTACTCAATTGCATGCAAACAGATAAATGAATTTACCTCGCTGATCACAATCTAAGCAGCTAACAAAAGCAGAGCACCTGGCCATAAACAAGTCCTTTGAAATATAATTTAGTACTAAGTTTGAGAAATTGCCATTCTGCTTTCACATGAAAAATCACAAGATTATTTTCAGCAAGCTCAGGCTTTTGTGAACAGAAATTAGCACCTGTCGATTATATAAACATCAAGAAGTTCAATATTAATGCTGCGTCGTACCCATAATCTTTGATGTCCACAGAAAGAATACTGGGGAACTTAAAAAAAAAAAAAAAGAAAAAGAAAGAAAGAAAAATTTAGTGTGATGCTATGCACTGGAGCATCAACTAATAACCGTCCAGCATTTCTGCGCTCATCTAAAAAGAGTCCCTGCTGAATGTTCTAACGTATCTTATTGTGAATCTTCAGCAAATCAAACTTCATGTATGAGCTCATGATGTGCTTTGCCGCTGGAAAGTCACAGACTCTGTGGGAAGCTCTTTATCTTCCCAGCAGTCAGTTCTCTGAGAACCTCAGTACAGCTACTGTAGTTACCTGGAGATTACTTGTATTTTCTCACATCTGTGTCTAGCAATCTAAACCATGATGATAAAGGGTCATTAGGTTTTGAGTGAGGAAGGGGATGGACTAGACAATTTGCTCTGATAAGCTCCTTGTTGGGAGCACCAGTTTAGAATGTGAAATGTCGGGTATGTACAGGTTTACATGAGAAGAAAAAGAGAATCTCACTTTCCTGCTCTAACAATTAAAAACAACGTGGTTTGATGCCTCACTGTAGTCTATTGGTTCACATTTTATTGGGGGATTTATAATTAAGAGTATTTAAGAGAAATAATTTTCTCCTCGTAAAATGGACGTCTATGCTCTATTAGACACAAAAAATTCAGGTACAATTACTAAGATAACTGCTGTTTGGAGCACAGCAAAGCAATTTCCCGCAGTGGGACTTACAGTTCAATTTACCAGTTGGGCAAATATTTTGTGCTCTGTAGCGGCCTAGAGAGTTAAAAGCTATAGGTAGCGTTCAAGCAGTGTTATATCTGGAGAAGAGTTTCTTCAATTCAAATGGATAGCTTAGATTTTAAAGAAAAGAAAACATATTTTTAAAAAAGCATTTCCCCATAATTAAATATTAACACAAAATATAGTTGTCATAGAAACTCTTCCTGACCTCTTATTCCTAAAATAGGGCTTATCATTTAGAACAGCATTATATTTTATTTTCATATTTCTGTTGTATTCTAGATCATTCTGATACTTAATCACATTTCCCTAGCAATCAGCTGATAAAGTAAGTCATATTCTTGATTATAGAATGGGAATACTAATTATTTAATTGTCAATGGCTTAGAATAATTGTGTAGGGTTAGAAAAATATAAAAAAGAAAATGTCTTTTGGGGGCATCCTTCAGATATTAAGTTGTTATTCATATAGGGAGGATGAAAAAAATGGCTTAGTCAAAGAAAGAGGTGCTTAAAAATGTCTGCTAAATTTGCATTCATAATTTATCTCCCCTATTTAGATGCGCTTATTTTACTACAAAATGCCTTTTCAAAAGATCTTCAAAAAAAAAAAACTTCAAAATTTTATGAAATAGTGACCAGAACAAACAAAACAACACCCTGTCACAAAAAGCAATATTAGAATCATAAAACAATGTGAGCAAAGTCATATGTTTTAATATATAACATCAAGTAGTGGCTTGGGTTTTTTTTTGGGGGGGGAATAGCATTAAAATAGTTTTATTCGAAAGGTTTTTCAATGTGATTTTAAAAGCTGTTTGCTAAACATAAGCAAGCAATATTTTCAAACAGAATAAAGATAAACTTCTATTCTTCCTTGCAAATGAGTCCTTTTATAAAAGGCCATCAACCAGAATATATGTCACATTACCAATGTGATGACGTTTCTTTAAAATCACCATAAAATATAATACTTTTAGTAATTAACGTTAACTTCCTAAGGCTAACATGGAAACACAAATCTATAGTAATTATTCACACACTAAGCCACGGTAAATCTAAGTCATTTTTGAAGACCTGAATGTGTCAAGAACTTTGACAATTATGACTGGAGCCAGGAAACTGTAGCAGTACAGAATTTCTTATGAATTTCTCCAGCTACTTTTTATAAATGCTGTCTTGGATGACAGCTTAATGTGTACCACATGCAATATTTATTCTTCTTCAGTGTCAGACTGTCTAGCCATCCAAGAGAATACAAAGAATGTCACTTATTAGGATAAAAGCACAAGGAAGGTAATCAAGGACATATGTAACATCAGCCAATCATGCCCTATTTCAACATCCTATTCCATTCATAACAGTTCAACAATTATTTGCTTACTGATAACTTGCTTTCAGGCTGTTTGTGTTCACCATAATGGTGGTTTGCATTTATTTTGCTCTTTAGAATTGGACACTTGCTGTGTTATACGTGTTTGTCAAAACTTTCTATCTTCTGTCAGAAGTGGCTTAGCATATCAAATAATTCCTATTTGTCAGGAACGACTAATGCAACAGTCAGTGCCCTTGATGTCAGTAGGGCACTAAATAACTGTAAAACAGCAAACACATAAAGAGTTCATAGGGAAATCACTCATGTGATACATAGGAAGAAAGTTGCTACTACCTTATCACATAACTTCTCCAGAAAATGGCTGAGATTCTTTTTATTTAAATGCTTATTTATTTATTTATTAAGGAGAAAGACAGGAGAGAGAGAGAGAGAGAGAGAGAAAGAACCAGACATCACTCTGGTACATGTGCTGCTGGGGAGTGAACTCAGGACCTCATGCTTGAGAGTCCAGTGCCTTAGCCACTGCGCCACCTCCTGGACCACCTGGCTGAGATTCTTAACAGGCACTGGTTTCCTTTTACTTGTTTTCCAAGACGGTGAGGTTGACTGAAAAATGTCAGTCTGACCTGGCGTCTCTCAATCTACAAATCCAGAATGTCTAATTACGGGTCAGGGACAAGGTGCACCCTGCAGAGCCCGTGTATTACCAACGGCCCTGGGTTTGAGCCTCAGCACTAAACTGGAGCAACCAATTGGCAAGGAAAACACTACAAATGGCAGAGCCGTGTAGCAGTGCCTATTTCTTTGTTTCTTTCTCAATTAAAAAACACGATGAAAAAGTTGGCCCAGAAGCAGCGGACGGGTACATATATCAGGCACAGGTAACACAAAAACAAAATGTCTTAAGCAAAACTTGAGTCACATTAAAACACACACCTAGTCACCCATATACATTTGAAGTAACAAATTAACATAATTCATTATACACTATAATCATGAAGTATGTAACTGTAGGAATTTTAACCAGGTATGGCTCTAAAAAATTTTTTTTAAAGAATTTACTTATTTATTTATTCATTCATGAGAAAGATAGGAGAAGAGAAAGAACCAGACATCACTCTGGTATGTGTGCTTCTGGAGATCGAACTTGGGACCTCATGGTTGAGAATCCAATGCTTTATCCACTGCGCCACCTCCCGGACCACTCTAATTTTTTTTTTTAAATTCATTTCTGGGACTTCAGCACTCCAGCTTGACTTCTTTCAGATAAGAGAAAGAGAGACAAGAAAGGCAAGGTGGGGGTGGAGAGAGACGTTCAAGAAGGAGGGAGGCAAGTTTGACCGTGTGTTGCACACATGGCAAAGCAGTACACTATCCAAATGCCGGGTATGGCCTTACCAGCGATATTCTAGGATTCTAGTAGCACACACACATACACACGCACTTTACCAGAGTACCGCACAGCTAATGGTTCAAGGAACTGAGCCTAAGACTTCAGAGCTTCAGGCATGAAAGTCTTTTGCATAATCTCTATGCTATGTCCCTGGCCCAACGGCATGTGACTATGCATATACACATATGCTATTCTAACAGTTTATATATAATTTAGATAGAAAGAAGCTGAAAGGCAGAGAGAGATAGAGACACACAACAGCACTTAGGTTTCCTTCAATGTGATAGGAGTTGAGCTTAAAACTGGGCCAAGCACATGGCAAAGCAGCACACTACCCAACTGAGGTGTTTCACCAGTACTCTAGTTGTATTTTAAAAGCCTTAAAAAAAAAAAAAATACAAACTTCAGTAGATGTAGACTGCTAAAATGTTTGCCTCTAAACAGAAAAAAGGAACAAGTGGCTGATATTCTCCATGGGGTCTTTCTTGGTGCCTTTTCTGTTTCTATCAATTCTGATCTAAATTAAAGCTCTAACAATGAATGGGAGAAGTACTGCACGAAAGTTAATACATTATTAAAATACATCTCAGGAAAACGACTTTTAAATTACAAGACAAACATTATTATAGTAGGTAGCTGGGTGGTAGGGCAGCGGGTTAAGCGCAGGTGGCGCAAAGCACAAGGACTGGTGGAAGGATCCCAGTTTGAGTCCCCGGCTCCCCACCTCCTGGGGAGTCGATTCACAGGTAGTGAAGCAGGTCTGCAGGTGTCTATCTTTCTCTCCTGCTCTCTGTCTTCCCTCTTCTCTCCATTTCTCTCTGTCCTATCCAACAACAACGACATCAATAATAACTACAACAATAAAAAACAACAAGGGCAACAAAAGGGAATAAATAAATATTAAAAAAAACATCATTACAATTCTCTCCCACTCTATATCTAAGCACTTGTCTTATAACTTTATGAGGACTACAGTGATTATCTTTGAAAGGGGGGAGGGTGAGGACTCAACTTTGGTGTGGACGTGGTGTGTGACTATACACACACTGTGATCTTACAATCTTGGAAGCCACTGTTAATCACAAATAATAGTAATGTATAAAAGAGAACTGTCTTATAAACTACGGATTTTAAAAATGAGCACATAAAATTAAGGAAAAAATGTGGGCAATTTGCAAACTAGATTAATCATTACTATTACTTTTACTAGAACACTATTAGTTCTGGGGCTTATGATGGTACTGGGAATTGAATATGGAACCTCAGAGTCTCAAGTCTGACAGTCTTTTTGTATAATCATTATGCTACCACCCCAGCCAAGATTATTCTGTTTATAAAATCAACTTATTTTTTATTTGATAGGACAGAGAGAAATTGAAAGGCAAAGGGGAGACAGAGACACATGAAACTCTGTTTCACTACCTGTGAAGCTTTCCTCCCCTACAGGTGGGGGCTGGGGCTTGAATTCAGGCCCTTGCACTTGGTAATGTGTGCACTTAACTGGGCTAGTCACCTTCAGTCCTAGGGATTATTCTTAAAAAAAAAAAAAATTCATGGGGGTGGGGGGCACTGCTCTGATATGTATAGTGGCAGGGAATTGAAATTCTGAGTTTAAATCTGGGGATATGCAGGTCCTGCACCCTGTCGACTCAGTCAATTCTCTGGCAGCATGGCAACGCCAAGACTAACCTGCTCTTTCATTAAAAAGTTCTGAGCAGGAGCAGGGCGGTGGAACACTGCTACCACACGTGAAGGCCTCTGCTCTGGCCCTGCAGGGAGAATGCGTCACAGTGAAGCAGGGCTGCAGGTGTGTGTGTGTCTGTCTGTCTGTCTGTCTGTCTCTCTCCCCTGGTCCCCTCTCAATTTCTGTCTTATCTAATAAAGGGGGGGGGGGGGCAATGACGGCTGGTAGCTGTGGATTCCCCATGTCCCAAAGGTAATCCTGGTAGCAACAGAAAAAAGTTTTAAGCATTCATACAATAGTTTTTTCATCCAGTTAGAATTAAATGTTAAAACAAACAGATCGATGCCTATAACAGAATAATTTTACTTAATGTCCATAAACAATTTTGACTCGTGTTATTTCATAAGAAAGGTGTTATTCTGAAGATTCACTTATTTTTTAAGCCTTTATTTATTTATTAATGGATAGAGACAGAAAAATTGAGAGGAGGGGAAGATAGAGAGGGAGAGACAGAGAGATACCTGCAGCCCTGCTTCACCACTCATGAGGCTTTCCCCTGCAGGTGGGGACAGAGGGCTCCAACTGGGATTCGCACGCCAGTCAGGTCACTGAGTTTTGTGCCATGCGCTACTGCCTGCCCCCTCCCTCCCCCACCGCTCCCGATTCACTTATTTTTAAGAGAGGATAGGAAGGAAGGAGGGAAACAGGCCAGAGAATGGACTCTGTGGTGCTAGGGAATGCTAGGCAGTCAGTGAGATATATCTATGAAAAATACTATGCTAGTCAGCAGGTGAGGTAACAATGGCAAAAATGAACAAACAAAAACTGCCTTAAACTCTGGCTCTTCTTAACTTATTTCTACTTTTAGAAGATATTTTATTTATTGGATGGAGATAGGCAGACAAGCTGAGAGGGAAGGGGGAGACAGAATGAGACATACCTGCAGCCCTGCTTCACAGCTCTTGAAGCTTCCCCCCTGAAGAGGCTGAAGGCTTGAACATGGGTCCTTGTGCACTCAACGGACTACACAACAACTGGGCTCCCATCCTGGCTCTTTTATTAACTTTTATTTATTTTTATTTTTTCCCTTGTTGTTTGCCATTATTAATATTATTGCTGCTGTCATTGTTGGACAGGACAAAGAAGAAGAGAACACAGAGAGGGGGAGAGAAAGATAGACACCTGGGAGGCGGAGCTATGAGCAGCAGATCACTTCCTCTCCTCTCCTCTCCTCTCCTCTCCTCTCCTCTCCTCTCCTCTCCTCTCCTCTCCTCTCCTCTCCTCTCCTCTCCTCTCCTCTCCTTTCCCGGATCAACTAGGAATACCAAAGGAGACCACCCGGACCGAAACAAGACGGGACTAGAATGACCACAGGAACCCAGTAAATCACCCGTGAGTACAAACACGCGTGGCTGGTGACAGAGAGGAGAGAGGGGCCTAAGGAGAGATTAAGTGACTGCTAACAGTTCAACAGTTTATCAGTGGAGACACCACCTCCAGTCTGTTCCACAACAAGGGGACAGCTGAAGGGAGGAAAGGACTCCCCAGAGACTCACCAAGTGCAACTCTGAGTCTCCATTGCTACTACCCTCAGAATCTGGAGCAGCAACAGGGAGGGACACCAGGGTACAGAGATCTAACCGGGAAACTCAAGAGAAGACCTATACCTCGGTGGCATAGCTGAGGGGCTGTGAAAGTCTCTTTGCATAACCACTGGATTATCCCTGCCACACCCTGCTTTATCTCTTGGTCAGGAGTCAGTGATTAAGCTAAGAAGCCTATTGATAGTTTAAAAGCCCTCAGGCTCCCATAGCCTACAGGGAAGAAAAAAAAAAGAGGCTTTTACACCACTGAGCTCCAACTCAGGGATTGAAAAAACTGTTAACTTCCACCACGGTAAACCCTTTAATTAAAATTACTTAGACACAAGTCAATTCAGGCAATAGTAATCAATAATTTGAAAAGTACTGATAAAGGGAACTCATAACATAATATATAAAATGGTTAAAACAACAAGAAAAAATATTGGAGACTCGAACCAGGACAAGAGTCCAGCTAAAAGTCCTCCAGAGGGTGAAGCACAAAACAACGAGTTCAACATCCAAACATTAGCTAAGGAAATAATAACAGGAGTGAGTAAAGAATTTGAAAAAATTGTAATCAGAAATGCAGGAACAACAAATGAGAATATGGAAGAAAATTCTAATAATCTCATGGTTATTAGAGAGCTGAAAGCTGAAATCACTGAGCTAAGAAGGCAACTAGCTGAACAAGCTAAAACAGTATCAGAACAGGGCAACAAAATAGATGAACTCCAGAAAGCAGTAGAGGGCAGAGAGAATAGAACTATGAGGCTGAAGACAGAATTAGCAAGATTGAGGATGAATTAGAGACAACTAAAAAAGAAGTAAGAGATCTCAAAAAGAGATTAAGAGATGCTGAAAACAACAACAGAGTCCTATGGGATGACTTCAAAAGAAACAATATACGCATTATTGGCTTACCAGAGGAAGAAAGAGAAGGAGAGGAAGAAAGCATTCTCCAGGCCATAATAGCTGAAAATTTCTCTAGTCTAGACAACACCAAAGACATAAAGATTCAAGAAGCCCAGAGGGTCCCAAACAGAATTAACCCAGACCTAAAGACACCAAGACATGTCATACTTAGACTGGAAAGGAATAAGGATAAAGAAAGGATCCTCAAGGCTGCAAGAGAAAAACAAAGAGTCACCTACAAAGGAAAACCCATAAGATTAGCAGCAGACTTCTCCATACAAACACTACAGGCCAGAAGAGAATGGCAAGATATCTATCGAGTGCTCAATGAGAAAGGCTTTCAGCCAAGAATACTATATCCTGCTAGACTGTCATTCAGACTAGATGGAAGCATCAAAACCTTCTCAGACAAGCAACAGTTGAAGGAAGCAACCATCACCAAGCCTGCCCTGAAAGAAGTTCTGAAAGGTCTCCTATAAACAACCAGACCACCACAAATAGGACATATATCAAAACACTCTAAAACTCTACAAGAATGGCGTTAAAATATCTTCAATCTTTGATATCAATAAATGTCAATGGCCTGAATTCACCTATTAAAAGACACAGAGTAGGAAGATGGATCAGAAAACACAACCCAACAATATGTTGTCTACAGGAAACTCACCTAACTCAACAAGACAAACACAGACTTAAAGTGAAAGGATGGAAAACTATCATACAAGCCAATGGCCCACAAAAAAGGGCAGGAGCAGCTATTCTCATATCTGACACGATAGACTTTAAAATAGATAAGATTTAAAAAGATAGGAATGGACACTACTTAATGCTCAGAGGATCAGTCAATCAAGAGGACTTAACAATTATTAATATCTATGCACCCAATGAGAAGCCATCTAAATACATCAAACTTCTACTGAAAGAGCTACAGCAATATATTAACAGTAACACAATCATAGTAGGGGACTTCAACACCCCACTATCTCAACTTGACAGATCATCCAGGAAGAAAATCAGTAAAGACATAAGGGAGCTAAATGAAGAGATAGATAAACTAGAACTATTGGACATTTTCAGAGTCATTCATCCCAAGAAACTGGAATACACATTTTACTCAAATCCACATGGATCATTCTCAAGGATAGACCATATGTTAGGCCACAAAGACAGCATCAGCCAATTCAAGAGCACTGAAATCATCCTAAGCATCTTCTCAGACCACAGTGGAATTAAACTAACACTTAACAATCAACAAAAGATTAGTAACAGTCCCAAAATGTGGAAGCTCAACAGTACACTTCTTAACAACTTCTGGGTCAAAGAGGAAATCAAGGAAGAAATCAAAATGTTTCGAGAATTCAATGAAAATGAAGACACAAGCTATCAAAATATTTGGGACACAGCTAAAGCAGTCCTAAGAGGGAAGTTCATAGCTATACAAGCACACATTAGGAAACAAGAAAAGGCACAAATAAACAGCCTGATTGTACATCTTAAAGACCTAGAAGAAGAACAACAAAGGAATCATAAAGCAACCAGAAGGACAGAAATCACTAAAGTTAGGGCAGAAATAAATAACATTGAGAATAGGAAAACCATACAAAAGATCAATGAAAGTAAATGTTGGTTCTTCGAAAGAGTAAACAAAATCGACAAACCTTTAGCCAGACTCACAAAACAAAAAAGGGAGAAGACCCAAATAAATCGGATAGTAAATGAAAGAGGAGATATCACAACAGACACTGCAGAAATTCAACATATCATGCGAGGCTTCTATGAACAACTATATGCCACCAAGCTAGAGAACCTGGAAGAAATGAATGATTTCCTAGATACCTACCAACTTCCAAAACTAAGTAAAGAGGAAGTGGATAACATGAACAGGCCCATCACAGCTAATGAAATTGAAACAGTTATCAAAAATCTTCCCAAAAATAAAAGTCCTGGACCAGATGGTTTTACAAATGAATTCTACAAAACTTTCAAAGAAGAACTAATACTTCTACTTTTAAAAGTCTTCCAGAAAATTGAAGACACTGGAATACTCCCTGCCAGCTTCTATGACGCCAACATCACCCTGATACCAAAAGCAGACAGGGACACAACCAAAAAAGAAAACTACAGACCAATATCTCTGATGAACATAGATGCAAAAATACTGAACAAAATTCTAGCCAACCGGATACAGCAGTATATCAAAAAGATTGTTCATCATGACCAAGTGGGGTTTATCCCAGGCATGCAAGGTTGGTTTAATATATGTAAATCAATCAATGTGATCCACCACATCAACAAAAGCAAGACCAAAAACCATATGGTCATATCAATAGATGCAGAGAAAGCCTTTGACAAAATACAACATCCCTTTATGATCAAAACACTACAAAAAGTGGGAATAGATGGAAAATTCCTGAAGATAGTGGAGTCTATATATAGCAAACCTATAGCCAACATCATACTCAATGGTGAAAAACTGGAAGCATTTCCCCTCAGATCAGGTACCAGACAGGGCTGCCCACTATCACCATTACTATTCAACATAGTGTTGGAAGTTCTTGCCATAGCAATCAGGCAGGAGCAAGGAATTAAAGGCATACAGATTGGAAAAGAAGAAGTCAAACTCTCCTTATTTGCAGATGACATGATAGTATACATGGAGAAACCTAAGGAATCCAGCAAGAAGCTTTTGGAAATCATCAGGCAATACAGTAATGTGTCAGGCTATAAAATTAACATTCAAAAGTCAGTGGCATTCCTCTATGCAAACACTAAGTTAGAAGAAACTGAAATCCAGAAATCAGTTCCTTTTTATAGCAACAAAAACAATAAAATATCTAGGAGTAAACCTAACCAAAGATGTGAAAGACTTGTATACTGAAAATTATGAGTCACTACTCAAAGAAATTGAAAAAGACACAAAGAAGTGGAAAGATATTCCATGTTCATGGGTTGGAAGAATTAACATCATCAAAATGAATATATTACCCAGAGCCATCTACAAATTTAATGCTATCCCCATCAAGATCCCAAGCACATTTTTTAGGAGAATAGAAAAAATGCTACAAATGTTTATCTGGAACCAGAAAAGACCTAGAATTGCCAAAACAATCTTGAGAAAAAAGAACAGAACCGGAGGCATCACACTCCCAGATCTCAAACTGTATTATAGGGCCATGGTCATCAAAACTGCTTGGTACTGGAACATGAACAGACACACTGACCAGTGGAATAGAACTGAGAGCCCAGAAATGAGGCCCCACACCTATGGACATCTAATCTTTGACAAAGGGGCCCAGACTATTACATGGGGAAAGCAGAGTCTCTTCAACAAATGGTGTTGGAAACAATGGGTTGGAACATGCAGAAGAATGAAACTGAATCACTGTATTTCACCAAATACAAAAGTAAATTCCAAGTGGATCAAGGACTTGGATGTTAGACCAGAAACTATCAGATACTTAGAGGAAAATATTGGCAGAACTTTTTTCCACATAAATTTTAAAGACATTTTCAATGAAACGAATCCAATTACAAGGAAGACTAAGGCAAGTATAAACCTATGGGACTACATCAAATTAAAAAGCTTCTTCACAGCAAAAGAAACCACTACCCAAACTAAGAGACCCCTCACAGAATGGGAGAAGATCTTTACATGCCATACATCAGATAAGAGTTTAATAACCAATATATATAAAGAGCTTGCCAGACTCAACAACAAGACAACAAATAACCCCATCCAAAAATGGGGGGAGGACTTGGACAGAATATTCACCACAGAAGAGATCCAAAAGGCTGAGAAACACATGAAAAAATGCTCCAAGTCTCTGATTGTCAGAGAAATGCAAATCAAGACAACAATGAGATATCACTTCACTCCTGTGAGAATGTTATACATCAGAAAAGGTAACAGCAGCAAATGCTGGAGAGGGTGTGGGGTCAAAGGAACCCTCCTGCACTGCTGGTGGGAATGTCAATTGGTCCAACCTCTGTGGAAAACAGTCTGGAGAACTCTCAGAAGGCTAGAAATGGACCTACCCTATGACCCTGCAATCCCCCTCCTGGGGATATATCCTAAGGAACCCAACACATCCATCCAAAAAGATCTGTGTACACATATGTTCTTGGCAGCACAATTTGTAATAGCCAAATCCTGGAAGCAACCCAGGTGTCCAACAACAGATGATGAGTGGCTGAGCAAGTTGTGGTCTATATACACAATGGAATACTACTCAGCTGTAAAAAATGGTGACTTCACCGTTTTCAGCCGATCTTGGATGGACCTTGAAAAATTCATGTTGAGTGAAATAAGTCAGAAACAGAAGGATGAATATGGGATGATCTCACTCTCAGGCCGAAGTTGAAAAACAAGATCAGGAAAGAAAATACAAGTCGAACCTGAAATGGAATTGGAGTATTACACCAAAGTAAAAGACTGTGGGGTGGGTAGGTGGGTGGGGAGAATACAGGTCCATGAAAGATGATGAATGACAGACACAGTGGGGGTTGTATTGTTAAATGGGAATCTGGGGAATGTTATGCATGTACAAACTATTGTATTTACTGTTGAATGTAAAGCATTAATTCCCCAATAAAGAAATAAATTATTTAAAAAAAACTATATTGTAAGCCACTAAATCCCCCCAATAAAATTTATAATAGTAAATAAAATACATTTTTTCAGGTATTCTAGTAATTATTTCTGTTCCCTTTTTTTTCCATTAGCCCTTCACCTGGAGCCTATCTATGCCTTCAAAACTAAAGTGAATCATTTCCAGGCACTATACAGTTGATCTTGTTTTTCACTTTATTCAGTCCCTCTATGCCTGTTTAGAGAACTGGATTCATTAACAAGTAAGGTAATAATTGAAAAGTTTAAAACCTGTTATTGTCATCTTATTGCTTTCTGGCTTTTTATAGTTGCCTTAATCCTTTTTCTCTTTCTTTTTTCCCTGCCTTTGTTTTGTGAGCAATGATTTTTCATAATGGTATGCTCCGATTCTTTTATCTTCTTTTTGTGTGTACCTATAATTTTGTTTGGTGGTTGTCATGAAACTTTCAGAATACATCTTATAGGTAAACAGTCTTTTACATTCTGATAACAACCTTTATCATAATCAAAATCTATCTTCAAATTTGTTTTGGTGTCACATTTACCTCTTTTATACTGTGTACCCATTAACAAGTTAATTTAGCTATTGTTTTAAATATTTTTATCTTTTTTTAATTTTTATTTATTATTTTTGGATAGAGACAGAGAGAAATTGAGAGGGAAGGGGGAGATAAAAAGAGAGAAAAAGAAACATCTGCAACACTGTTTCACCACTTGTGGGGACAGGGGTTAGAGGAGTGGCTTAAAAAAAAAAAAAAAAGAAAGACACCTGCACACCTGCTTCAACACCTGTGAAGCGACTCCCCTACAGGTGGGCATCCGGGGCCTTGAACCGGGATCCTTCCGTCAGTCCTTGTGCTTTCTGCCATGTGCACGTAACCCACTGCGCCACCGCCGGGCTCCTGCCTGGCTATTATTATTTTTTTTTTTTGCCTCCTAGGTTATTGCTGGGGCTCGGTGCCAGCACTACAGATCCACTGCTCCTGGAGGCTATTTGTCTTTTTGTTGCCCTTGTTGTTTATTGCTGTTGTTATTGAAGCGACCCCCCTGCAGGAGGGGAACGGGGGCTAGAAACTAGATCCTTGAGCCTATCCCTGCACTTTGTCCCATGTGCACTTCACCCACCATGCTACCACGCAGCCCCTGTCCTGGCTCTTTTTAAAATGCTTCATTTATGTTTGCTTTCTAAAGGATACAGGTTTTCTGTGTAATTTTCACTGGGATAGCACGAACACAGAAAACTTTGAAAAAAACACATACATTTTATTATCTGTATTTACTGGATAGAGAAAGGGAAGGGGGAATAGAGAGGAAGACAGCCAGAAATCAAGAGGCCAGGGGGTGATAGAGAGGGAGACAGACTGAGGGACACCCGCAACAATGCTTCACCACTCACAAAGCTTCCCGCCTGCAGGTGGGGACCCTGGACTCAACCAGGTGCTCAACCTGGCCCCCATAGAAAACTCTTTACATACTTTTTGTTTCATGAGAAAGATAACATAATTACACAAGAAAATGTTTTATGCAAACTCATGAGTTTAAGTCAGGACTTTAGAATTTGGGCAGGGGAAACAGTATAATAGTTATACAAAAAGACTTTCCTGCCTGAGGCTCTTAAATCCCAGGTTCAATCCCACACACCACCTTATGCCAGAACTACATAGTGCTTTGGAGGAAAAACAAAACGAAACGAAACACCAGGCTTTAGAATGTTTGATTAGGTTTGTTATTTCACCATTCTGAGTCTTAGGTTTATATTGCTACCCATTAATATAGTACTTAAACAAAAAAGTATGCAAGTTGGGAGTCGCGCAGTAGCGCAGCCAGTTAAGCGCACGTGGTGCGAATTGCAAGGACCGGCCTAAGGATCCTGGTTCGAGACAGGCCTCGTGACCCCCCCCCCCCTACAGGTGGTGAAGCAGGTCATTGGGCTTGGCGACACGTGCGCTTAACCCGCTGCACCAAGCAACGATTCCCATAGCAACATTCTAAGGTCTGTTCTGAAGCATTATTTTAAGACTCCTTGACTTAACGTAATTTTGTGTTTTCTCCACCAAATTCTAAGTGGGTGTTAGTCAACAGTTAATAAAGGAGTTAAAAGCTACACAGCTGCATCTTGAGAACTGCTTCCTTTTTTAAATAAAAAATCTAAACAATTTGGTAGAGTTAACTTATTAAAGAAATCGGTAGCAGAATACAAGTTACAGAAATGCCTTCAAACATTTCTGAAGGAATACACTTGTACTGTTTTATGTGGAAGAGTCAAAAACAAAGTTAAATAGATCTATTCCTACTGCTCACTTGATATAAGAAGTTGCCATGTTCTATCTCTCCAGCTACCCTGTCTCGATAGGCACAATAACATATATACTTAGTACATAAACACACACTTTTTTCATATACTTTTCAACTATTATTTCTATTAGCATCAATTATAAAGCTCAAAACAGCTTGCCAGACAGCAGGAATTTAAAACTAAAAGACAATGTTATGTATGCCTTTCAGTTTACCTACAGGAAAAACTAAGTCATTGTCATGAAATAGAAGGACAGGGACAAAAGAAGACAAAAGAAAGATAGCACAATTAAGGAGCTGTCTTAACTGTGAGGGCTAGGGTATAATGGTTATGCAGAACAACCTGCATACCCGAGGCTCTTGAGCTCCCAGTTTCAATCCTCAGCACCACTGTAAATCAGAGCTGAGCAGTGCACTTGTCTGGCATTCTACTCACAATGTCATCTCTTGGGTCACAAGGCAGTGTTGGAAATAAACTGACAATCCAGTGTCCAAATGTGGAGGGTGTGGTGTGCTAACACCGATCACAGGGAGACAGGGAGATAAACTGTGCACAGTCGACAGTAACTGTCTTGTAAATCATAAGTTGCCCTCCAAAAAATGACTTTAAAAGGGGGGGGGGCTAAGTTGTGATGAACCTGGTGTTAAGTGCACACACTACAGTGTGCAAAGACCCTGGTTCAAGCCCCTGGTCCCCACCTACGGAGGAGAGTGTCACAAGTGGTGTCTGTCTCTCTCTCTCTCTCTCTCCCTATCTCCTCCTCCCCTCTCAATTTCTCTCTTTTTTTACTTTATTTTTTATGTTTATTTATTTTCCCTTTTGTTGCCCTTGTTGTTTTTTATTGTAGTTATTATTGCTATTGTTGTTGTCATCATTGTTGGATAGGACAGAGAGAAATGGAGAGAGAAGGGGAAGACAGAGAGGGGGAGAGAAAGATAGACACCTGCAGACCTGCTTCACCGCCTGTGAAGCGACTCCCCTGCAGGTGGGGAGCCTGGGGCTCGAACCGGGATCCTTACGAGGGGACTTGCACTTTGCACCACATGCGCTTAACCTGCTGCGCTACACCAGCTGCGCTACCACCCAAATCCCTCCAAAGGATTTTATAGCAACCTGGGATGTGGCAGAAATTAGGTCCTGAGTTCAATTCCTCACGTTCTGTGCCACATATGTGAGAGTGCTGCTTTGGTCGATCTGCCTGTTGCTCGTGAGATAAAGTAAATCGAAAAATGGCTTTATGAAGAATAAGCAGCAATGATTCATTTACCTAATGATAGAAACTAGAGCACAGGCCAGGCAGTGCCAGGGACTGAGCCTAGGTCTTCATGTTTGCAAAGCATGTGTCCTACCTGCTGAGCTGACTGCCTGGCTACATAAAAACATTTTTTTTTTTTGCCTCCAGGGTTATCACTGGGACTTGGTGTCTGCACTACAAATCTACTGCTCCTGGTGGCCAATTTTTCCCATTTTGTTGTTATTGTTATTGCTGTTGTTGTTGTTGGATAGGGCAGAGAGAAATCTACAGAGGGGAGAAGACCTGCAGACCTGCTTCACGACCTACGAAGTGACCCTCCGGCAGGTGGGGAACTGGGGGCTCGAACAGGCATCCTTACACTGGTCCTTGTGTGTTTAACCTAGTGGTAACTCACCCGGTAAAGGTCTGTACTCATACACTTGACGGAGCCTCTGTTGGAGCCCTGGTTCCCACCTGCAAGGGGAAAGCTTCACAAGGTTGAAGTAAGGCTTCAGGTGTCTATCTCCCCTCCCCTCTCAATATCTGTCTCTATCCAACAATACATCAGAATATTAAAAAAAAAAAAAGAAGAAAGAAAGAAAAAGAAAGAGGGGGCCAGCTGGTGGTGCACCTGGTTGAGCACACGTTACAATACACAAGAACCAGGTTCGATCCCCCAGTCCCTATCTTCAGGGGGAAAGCTTTGCAAGTGGTGAAGCAGGGCTGCAGGTGTCTCTCGCTCTCTCTTCCTATCTTCCCCTTCCCTCTCTATTTCTGGCTGTCTCTATCCAATTAAATTGAAAGAAAGAAAGAAAGAAAGAAAGAAAGAAAGAAAGAAAGAAAGAAAGAAGAAAGAAAAGAAAAGAAAAAAGAAAATTCTAGAGAGGGGCCAAGCAGTGGCACATGTTGAAGACCCAGGTTTAAGCCTCTAGCCTCCAACTGCAAGGGGGTTGGAGTTTACAAGTGGAAAAGCAATGTCGCAGGTCTCTCTTGTCTCCCTCACTTTGTCTTTATCATTAAAAACAAGAAGAAGGGGCTGGCATGATGGCTGCTGGAAGCAGTGGAATAATGCAGGAACCAATGAGAAGCCTGGTATGAGGGGAAGGGAAGAGGGGGACAAAGCAAAGAAGAAACTTCACAGACACTGAAGCAATGCTGTAGTGTCTCTCCTTTCTGTCCCCTCCCCCGTTTTTAAACTCTAGCTGGGGAAAAACAAGAAAAGAGTCCACTGGGGGCAATGAAATTGTTGAAACTGCAAAGATTCAGTGAAGCCCTGATGGCCGGAAAAAGATTTATTTATTTTTTTACGCATGCACATTCTTCAGAGTGTCATGGTTTCTGACAATCCAATACACATTAGTGTATTTAGTAAAAACACAATCACTCCACATAATTTTTTTTGTGTGTATTTATGTGGCACTGGGGCCTTAGGCATGCACAATTTCACCATTCCTAGACTGACTTTTTCATCCATTTTACTTTGGAAAGAGGCAGACAGAGAGAGATAGCAGAGCACTGAAGCCTCTGCCAGTGTGACATCACTTCCATGTGTTTTGAGGCTCAAAGAAAAACCATGAACACGGCAAAGTACATACCCTACCTGGGCGTTAAATGTAGGCCCCTTGTTCAGTTTAGACGTTACAATACTCATGGCATGCCCCATCCTCTTCTTTTTTTTCCCCCCTTTTGTTGCCTATGTTGTTTACTGTTGTTGTGGTTGGGATCCTGGGATCCTGGTGCCGGTCCATGATCTTTCCGCTATGTGCGCTTAACCCACTGTGCCACTGCCCAGCTCCCCCATCATCTTTTTATATCTGTCAAAGGAGCAAATAAGCACTAGCCCTCAAAAAGGACTCACCACTTAACAAGTATTAAATTTATGAAAAGCATTACAAATTACAGCTTGTAAAATTTAATTCAGAGAGAGAGGAAAAAAAAACCTTCTCTCATGTTAAAGTAAACCTAACATTATGTTGTGATTGCAAGTAGGTAGGGGACACACACTCAGAATAACTAATGTATTCTCATAGCTCTCATAATATTAGGTACTCCAAAATAAAGCTGACATGATATTCCTCCAAAACTATATGAACTACAAATAATAAGCAAGGTGAGAGGGAAAGGAGGGAAGGAGTGATGGAGGGAGTGATGGAGGGAGGGAGGGAGGGAGGGAGGGAGGGAGGGAGGGAGGGAGGGAAGGATGGATCTCAAAGAAGAGCTGCACAGATACTTCAGAGAAATTATTTTGCCAGACTAGTAGGTAACAAAGTAAAATATTAAAAACATCTTATAAATGATAGGTCTTGCTTCATTTTGTGACCTTACCTTACTGCCCTTGATTTTAAAGTCTGAGAATATCTGTCCACTTACGATGAATCAATTCCATCATTCAGAGCAATTGACTCATGTTACCCAATCTATAATATTCAGTGGCCAGAAACCCACCAGGCCATATGCAAATATATACTAAAAAACTTTAAAATTTAAGAAACACACAGTCAGTTTCTTAAAATTTACTACCCAGCTGAACATATATTAGCTTGGTGGAAAAGTCAATTTTTAAAAAATTTATTGGATAGAGACAAGTAGAAATGGAGAAATATTTAAACAAGAAAGAGGCAAGAGAACACAAAAATGAACTATAGTTGGAAAATATGAAGGCATACAAAGTATCTATGATTGGTTCTACTGATTTCATAACTGGATTGCATATACTGACATAGCAAAGACCTAAAAGGACGAACATTCAAACCCATATTAAGCAATAGTTGACAGTTCTCACGTCCTGTGCCTTCTTGACACTTTGACTCAGCAGGGGATCTCAAATCAAAACACTGAATATAGTGTTATAAATAACAACTGAATAAATAACAATAAATAATAACTGAATAAATAACAACTGAATAAATAATAATAAATAAAACTGAATAAATAATAAAATAAAACTGAATAAATAATAATAATAATAATAAATAACTGAATAAATAACAACTGAATAAATAAATAACACTGAATATAGTGTTATAAATAACAACTTATTGTGCTCTCAAAAACATCAGGTTAAGTGCAGGTGGTGCAAAGCGCAAGGACCAGCATAAGGATCCTGGTTTGAGCCCCCAGCTCCCCACCTGCAGGGGAGTCGCTTCACAACTGGTGAAGCAGGTCTGCGGGTGTCTTTCTCTCCCTCTCTATGTCTTCCCCTTCTCTCTCCATTTCTCTCTGTCCTACCCAACAACGATGACATCAATAACTACAACAATAAAACAACAAGGGCAACAGAAGAGAATAAATTAAAAAAAAAAAAAATCAACTTCTCATAAGTTCAGAAATCATTGGCACCCATCTAAAACTACAACAAAAACAACCCCAGTGAAACTTTATTCCAAGAAGAGATTTCTGTGGATTCCCCTTACAGCTTAACTACTGTCACGTGAGCATAATACAACCGTAAGGAAACTAAATGCCTGGTCAGCTTCTCTTCAGGGGCTAGGCCTTATTCACAAAGCAAGAAAATGGCAACTTCAAGATTGCTACGACCACGAGTAGATGCTTATAATCAATCTAGGCTTTGCATTTTTCCAAAGGTCAGTAAAGCTACATACAGAAAGTTTATTAATGCTATCTTTTCATTAAAATATTTTTATATTTATTTCAGACAGAAATAGGAATTGAGAGGGAAGGGGAAGACAAAGAGGGGCGAGGTGAAAGAGACACCCACAGTACTGTTTTCACCGTCGGTGAAGCTTCCTCTCTGTAGGTGGGTCCTTGATCACTCAAGCAGGTGTGCTACTACCTGACCCTATAGATTTCTATTTTTAAGTCCTTCCCTCTTTTTCTAAGACTGAAAACTAAAACATTAGCATTCAAATATAAATGAACTGCAGGCAATAATTAAAATGCCCATTACTTCTGAAACTGAGGTGATTTCATTTGTTTGCCACCTTGTGATCCAAATCACAAACCCATCCTACTTATTTCTGACCAGTGAAAATGGTTTCCTATAGCTAAAAGATGCATTATTACTGCTGGGCGCTACACCAAAACAAGGGACTCTGGGGAGGGAAATGGGGGGGGGGGAGGGGGGAGAGTTGGGGAGGGGGAATATTTTGCAGACATCTATGATATGGAGCTAGGAAATGGTGCCCAGTATACACAATAATAATGCAAAATATTACCCCTCACCCAATAAAATGGATAAGAAAAGAAGAAGAAGAAAAAGCAAAAATTGTTACGGCTTTGCATTAGTTGTAATGTGCAATAGTAACATTACATATTAATTTTAAGAAATTCTTTCCTTTTGCTCAAGAAGTAACAAATGCAAATGGATCTTAGATATAGTATCAGAAACCACGATGCTAACAAATTAAAAGGATCTAGAAGTTAAAATGTGATTTAACTACTCACATCTGCTTTCAGTGTTATATTATGAGAGCCTGGTGTTAGGATCCTTCCATAATAAAAATGTGTTCTGAACTTTAATACAAAGGCTATGTTGCATAAACACAGGATTTAAAGCTGCAGAGACGAGCTGAATGAAAGGAAAATGGCAATCTTTCTGGCTCCAAAAGATGCCATTCCCTATCGCCCAATGGTTCCCACTCATAAATACATGACAAATACTTCCTCAACCACTTTTTACGAGCATGGATGCACAGGGGGGAGTCAATGGCTAGCTTGAGGGAAAACAGGAACAGCAGGCAGCAGAAACTGTACAGAAAACGGCTATGTGGTAAATTTCTTTCTGGAACATCACTCAGTTACCCAGTCTTTGATCTTTCAGCTACAATTACACTAACTTCCACAAGGTCTGACCACCCCCCCCACACACACAACACATACACAAGCCTAAACCAGATAATTTGCTATATGTAAAATCTAAACTGTGGCTTTATAAATAGGATCATTCATAACACTGTATTTTTATAAATTAAAATTTAACATTTAGACAAGAGTTTACTTTCAATTGGCTATAACCATATCATCATCACAACTGGTCTCGCAAAGAACATGGGGTGCCTGGCGACAGCTAAATCACAGACTGGCGTCTCCCAAGCAGTCTGTCTACCATTAGGGCCTGGGAAATGGTATTTACTATACAATTAGAGCTAGGGAGTTCTACCTGTAATCATCCAAATACAGGTGTGAGAAGCCCCTTTGGGCAAGGAAACTGACTCATCCCTTCTCATGTAAACGTTGATATCTGTATTGTTCTACTGGAGCCCCAGGAAATATTGTCATTCATACTACAATGAGAAAATTTATTAACTGAAGTTAAGTAATAAATTTTAAAATTCCTTCCCAAAGGTAGCAATTTTTAATACATTAATCATAACATTTATAAGAATTTGAAACAAGACAGAACTGAGTATTTTAAAGTTAATTATCTGTGGTTACCAGTTAGAAGTAAATTTTCAAGTTTATGCCTTCTAGAACATTATCAATAAAGAGGTTAAATCCAGCTTCCTATCTGGAACGCAAAATGTCTTATAGCAATATCAACAGGGCATTTTTAGATGCAGTAATTTCACAGAATTTATTCTAATGATTTATTGGAGTTAACCATCTGACATTAATTATTGTTTTGGCTTCCAGTCTATGAATGTTTATTTTTCAGTTTAAAGCTTCTCACTCTTTGATATCATATGGAAATGAGAATTTTTAATGGAAAATTGAAACCATGTGCATCTAAGTACTTAATGAAGTACAGGGAGAAACCGACATTATATTTTAGGAGAATTCAGATATTTTGCTTTGGATTCACAATTTGTTTATATGACTTAATAGTATAAAATACTGAGAATTCAGTGAAGCAAGTCAAAGTGAGTGCCATGCCAAATGTGTATATGCCAACATGTTATGTGAACATATGATTTTTGAAATAATTAATGAACAGCAAGTAACCCTATATATTCTGCTGATGTAGAAAAAAATATGTGAATGCAAAGATTTGTATTTTACAAACTTTAAACGTGTTTGAAATAAAAACTGGTCTTCTGCCCATGCCACATATCTTACTTTTTCAACTAAAAAAATAAATTTAAGCATTCAACCTGGATTTTAAGATCAATGCCTCTTGACAAGTCCAAGTGGGTGTTGTAAAGCTACACACATATAATGCTGAGTTCATAGTTACAAACTACTATTTTTAAAAGCTTTATTGCTCCAACTACATTTAGTCTCATTTTCAAAACAAGTAAGTGTCTATTAATTTATATTTCATAAGTAAATATGTATTTTTAATATTGTCCTAGTTTCCCTAAAGTTCTCTCAGTAAAACACCAATTAGGAACTCATCTTGACTGCAAACACTGGATAGACCTTTCCTACTCAATTTAACTTTAATAATTAGCAGAGAAACGTCAAGACCAATTGTAGCAGTAAGTATGTCTGTGTGCTTTTAAATATATAGACATGACTGGGTGTATTCTGGGGAGAAACACTTACCATTTGTTTTTCTTTCTAATATAATCTTTTTCAGAAAGATTAACCAAGTAGACCATTGGTTTTGAAGTCAAAAATAAGTGTTTATTCAATACTTCAATCTAAAAGGAGAGATGAAGACATAATCATTTTAAAAAGTTGAGTAAATATTGAGTGAATCATTGAATAACCTGAGCTAGTTTTAAAGAAGCTGCATTTTCATTTGCATAATTCTTAAGTTTCCACAGGGTTGGTTGTTATATCAGGGGAAAAGAAAAATAAGCCTTGGAATAAGCAACAACCAAGAAGTAAAGGTTAACTGGACGTGATGAAAAGCATAAACTAAAAACTCTTACATTGTCTCAGAAATCAAAGCAAAAGTAATAGGTGGCATAATGCTTATAACTTACCTCTTTGTCATTCCAATCATGATAGAAACGAACAGGTTTCTTTTGATCTATAACCCAGGATTTGACTTTGCACATTATGTCCTATACAAGATTGAAACAAAGTAAATGCACGATGAATACTAAGCATTTAAAACTTTTCATTAAAAGTTTTAAAACTCACAATGTAAGAATAAACTTTTCACTGATAGAGTAGAGGTCTAAGCCACCCTGGTAATTATGCAGAGCATTTCCTTCAAAAATACAAATTATCAACAAAAATGTTGTGGCAGTAAAAGTTTAATATAAAACGTGGAATGAGCAAAATTAATAATGGCCTTAAAATGTCATGACAACTCACACTAAAGACTATAATAACTAATATTTCAACACTTCCTAGAGATGCCGCTTGCAAAACATGTTGTTAGGAAGTGCGGGAGAGGGGATATTGGAGAAACTGAATTACCATTTTCTTAAATTTAAACAAAAAATAAAACAGGACTAAATACTGATGATCTGCCCGCCAAAATATTAAACCAACTGACCAAGCCCCTTTATTGTTTTGAATTAATTTTTGCCAACACCTTCTCCCTGCCCACTTCTCCCATTCCCACCCCACCGCCCCCCCCCCCAACCTGCCAAAGCCTCCATTACACAATGGCAAGAGCCCTGCACTGGTGACCTCCAACCAGCTGCATTCACTTTCAGAACATCTCTCTCAGCTGGAAATCTAAAGGCCTTTTAGTTAGCAAGCTAGTGTGCATTCAGAAGGAGTAACTGCAGGAAGAGCCCAATGTGCTTTGTTTCTCTGGCCTTTCTTCACAGAAAGATTAATCATCTGTGAAATGGAAACGGCAAACAGCAAGTGACACAAACTGAACCCTTCAAGTCTTTCCTCATCAGTTTTGTGGTTCTGAATCTAAAAGCTGCGTGTGGCATGGTTCTCCTTACAGGCAGGTGTTAATAAAAGGCTCCTGGGTCTGTAAGGTCAAACTCAGCTCTTCCAGAAGTGTTTGCGAGTCATGTGTGGCTTGCCTTTTTTTTTTTTTTTTTTTTTTTCGGTTAAAGATAATTTCTGAATATATTTTAAATATGCATTTCTCAAATTTTATTGTAGTGCACATTTATTAACAATACATTTCCTGGATTTTTATTGATGCCATTTTTCTTTAGCATAAATTAGTTATTCTTTTATAAATATCTACTTGGATGGATAACCTCAATATTTAGTACAACTTCCGTCCAAGTCTTGCAGTTCTTAATAGGAAAAAAAAAAAAAAAAGGAAAAAACCATATGTCCTTAGATCCTGATTTGAAACCCTCTAGGAAAAGGACTTCCCACCGATTTTAACAAGGAAGGGGCAAGCTGAAAACTTTTAATGAAATCTAACATGTTCTGCTTAAGAATAATCACTTTTACTCTTCTATAACTGAATTTCACTCATAAATGTTTAAAAGTGGCTAATGTAACACCATTTCCTACAAGGAAAAGATCAAAGTGCTATATTACAAATGCATTATGATTAAAAAAGCCCTGTGCAGCCTTGCTATTAACTGTTCTTTAAACCCTAAAAGGCTTCCCATAGATCTCACTTGGCACTGCATATACAACCTTTGACAAGTAATGTAGACCATTTTTATTCATTGCCTAAAATTGTAGGCAATTATGTGCGTCACACTGGCCACCTGCAAATTCTGAATGCCTGCTCCAGTTGTCAGTGCAAAAAACTAATGTCGGAGGGGATTAATCTAGGGGGAGAGAGTCCTCTTTAATGGCTCCAGCAGGTGAAATGGCCCAGCTGGTTACTATGATGAGTGGCCAGAACAGCTTATGTAAAGACACGCAACAAGATTATACAAAAGAAGGAGAAAACAGTGGTACCATCTTATATTTGGTCCCATTCGTTTTTGCAATTAAAGAAAGAAAAGAGGAGAAAACAGACAAAAGCCAAACAAGAAATAAAGAAGGAAATTAAATTTTAATTATAAAAAAACGTGTAAAATACTTTTACACAAAACCACAGGATAAACACTGATCCGAGTGAAGGAATTTCAGTATTTCGCTTTCATTTTAAACTAGACCATCATTACAAACATAGGAGTTTGTCACAAAGGCTTTTTGGAATTATTAAAGAGAATTAACTCAAAAGTTCACAAAGAGTATACTTATTAAGGCCACATTTAAATAGTTTTTGAAAAATGTACAACATATAGCTTAGTTTTCGTACAGTTGGAAATAAAAGGTTTAAATTTTATAATATTTTGTTTTGTACACAGTACTTGGATTATCCTGCAAAAGACCCAACAGTCAAGAAAAGGCACTCTAGACCCCAGTTTTACCTGAGACAAATCAAAAACAGATTACTCCTAGCAGCTCTGGAGGTAGTAGTGGATAAAGGACTGTTGAGCAAGGAGTCCCAAGTTTGAGCACCAGCACTGCCTGTATCAGAGTGATGCTCTGCTTTCCCATGCTTATCAAAAAATATTTTAAAATATATAGATTATTCTCAGATAAGATTATCTCATATAAACAGTTATTTTACTGTATAATCGCAACATGATGTTTTTCTTACAGAGTAAAAATTAATTTTAAAAAATTAAATTAATGTGGTCTGGGAGATGGTGGAGTGGATAAGGCATTGGACTCTCAAGCGTGAGGTCATGAGTTCAATTCCCAGCAGCATATATACCAGAGTGGTGTTTGGTTCTTTCTCTCTCTCCTCCTTTCTCATTAATTAATAAAATCTTAAAAAAATTAAAATGTCAAACTATCAACAGAAATATAATACTAAAGCTTTAAGCACCGGAAATTACACATCAGGATCTCTTAGATATTCAGATGCAGAAGGAAAACTGTTTTTACTATCTTTAATAAATTCTCCATTTTTCAAAATAAATTTTATACATGATGGATATTATGAAAAAAAAATGTGTGTAACTTTCTGTTTATACTACAGTGACATGAGTTATGTTAGTTAAAAGTAATAATGTTTAAGTGTAGGAATAAACCCCCAAGTCTACTACTAGCCTGGTCTGCGATCAATTACTTTACAGGTAAAATGCAGATGAGGATACTGCCTGCCTCCTGAAGGCTGTTGTAAAGATCCCGAGAGATAACACACACATGGAGCTGAGCACAGCTCTTAGGACACTGTATGTTCTCAATAACTGGGAGTTGTTTCCATTACCATCACTGAAAGATCAAATACCAGTAGTGTATAAGCTGGCAATGTATATTCTTGGGTACTTTCATTAATCACAAATTCTAAAAACAGCTTGGAAAAAAATCACATTTACAGCTTCTCCAATATAAGTAATTGTTCTTTACCCTTTTCTTCAAATTTCTGAAGGCTGATCAATGATACTGGCTGGCTTTCTTTTTTTTTTAATTTTTTTAATATTTATTTTATTTATTTATTCCCTTTTGTTGCCCTTGTTGTTTTATTGTTGTAGTTATTATTGTTGTTGTCATTGTTGGATAGGACAGAGAGAAATGGAGAGAGGAGGGGAAGACAGAGAGGGGGAGAGAAAGATAGACACCTGCAGACCTGCTTCACCGCCTGTGAAGCGACTCCCCTGCAGGTGGGGAGCCGGGGTTCGAACCGGGATCCTTATGCTGGTCCTTGTGCTTTGCGCCACCTGTGCTTAACCCGCTGTGCTACAGCCCGACTCCCACTGGCTGGCTTTCTTAATAGAGTCTCAGTTCAGGCGTCTAATCTAAACATTGTACAAGAACAACTAGCTTGTGCTGAATCACTTGCTACCTGCAAAGAACCACCTAAATTCACCTTGAAATTACTCTTCTATTTAGGATATATTCATGTAAACTTTAGAAACACTCTACCGGTGGTCCGGGAGGTGGCGCAGTGGTAAAGCTTTGGACTCTCAAGCTTGAGGTCCCGAGTTTGATCCCTGGCAGCACATGTGCCAGAATGATGTCTGGTTCTTTCTCTCTCCTCCTATCTTTCTCATAAATAAATAAAACCTTTTAAAAAAGAAAAGAAAAGAAAAGAAAGAAAAACTTTACTGAGACTCAAGCATCATGTGCAACTTGCTTAAATTCTTACAGCTAGTAAATGACAGGTTTAGATTCAAACTCATATTAAGTTTTGTCCAACTAGTCAGGTCTAGTTTTATTTAATCAAGGCACTACTAAGGTTGTTACTGAGAATTCTCACTCTCATTTTAAGGTCAGCAGGGAAACCCAGTATTCTTATTTCAGTACAATATCTATCTATCCATGTTATACTTTCCTTTTGGTGTTTTTCAGTTTCCACAGAAGAAACTAGTAGCCAATGATTCATAATGGATTTACGGATTTCTTATTAGCACCTACAATTGAATGTGAAGTTGTGTTTATATACCTTCCAGAGATCATGACATGTATCTACAAGTGATTTTCATTCTCTGCTACTAAGGCTTCAAGCTTCTGTGATTCCACCACTCCCAGCAGATTCTTTTTTCCAGATAAAGGATGAGACAGAGAAGGGAAAGAGAGAGGGCAAGACAGAGACACTACTTCACCACGTGTGAAGCTTCCTCTTCACACAGTGCCCTTCCTCTTCACACAGTGCCCTCGTGTGTTGGTTGGAGGGCTCAAAACCGGGGTCCTCACCCATGTGTGTCCTACTAGGTGAGTCTTTCCCCTGTCCTTTATATAAGTGGTTTGTAAAGAATCCATAATCCAAAGGTCCAAAGATCCAACAACTATGGTAGGATGTGACTCTGTGGCAATATTTAAATGCCCCAAATAGCCAATTAAGTAAATATCCTAGGTCCATGAGCTCCCAAATTAAAGTTCCAAAGATACCAACCTAAATAAAACGTGTTTAAGCTAGACCTTGCACCTAAAGTTGATATATACTGATTAATTAATGCTGTGCTGATGAAAATTCTAGCCACTACAGCCAGAGTGATGCCCTGGTTCACTCTCCCTCATTTTTTTTTTAAATTTTTTGTATTTATTTATTTATTTATTTATTTATTTTTCCTTTTGTTGTCCTTGTTGTTTTTTTTATTGTTGTTGTTATAGTTATTATTGTTGTTATTGATGTTGTTGTTGTTGGGATAGGACAGAGAGAAATGGAGAGAGATGGGGAAGACAGAGAGGGGGAGAGAAAGATAGACACCTGCAGACCTGCTTCACTGCCTGTGAAGTGAACTCCCTGCAGGTGGGGAGCCCGGGGCTTGAACTGGGATCCTTCCACTGGTCCTTGAACTTTGCGGCACGTGCGCTTAACCCGCTGCGCTATCGCCCTACTCCCACTCTCCCTCATTAATAAACAAATCTCTAATGTCAGAATTGAGATGCTAGGGAATATTGAAATTGAATATATATATTAATATTTATTTATTTATTTTCCCTCTTGTTGACCTTGTTAACATTGTTGTGGTTACTGATGTCATTGTTGTTGGATAGGACAGAGAGAAATGGAGAGAGGAGGGGAAGACGGAGAGGAGGAAAGAGACACCTACAGACCTGCTTCACTGCCTGTGAAGCAACTCCCCTGCAGGTGGGGAGCCGGGGGCTTGAACTGGAATCTTTATGCAAGTCCTTGCACTTTGCGCCACCTGCGCTTAACCTGCTGCGCCACCACCCGACTCCCGAAATTGAATGTATTTTTAAAAGAATGAGTTACTTGAGAGTCAAAAGGTTTTCAGAGAGGAAACTATGACTTGCTTTAGTATCTATTAAAATAAACCACTAAGCTACAATAATCAGAACAGTGTGACAGCAGAACTAGAGAGACGCAGGCTCTACAACAACCCAAAAGGCACAAAATGGGAGACGTGCTAATAAACTGCGGAGCCATCATAGAACAGTTTTATCTAGAAAGTAACATAGCGCATCTGTGTAGACACTTGCCTGGGGAATGTCCAAAATACATAGTTACATGAAAAGGCAGGCTCAGGACAACGGAATAAAATCAGAAGCACAGATTTTGCTATCAAATACACTGGAGCTGGGCTCTGCCACTCTATGACTGTGTAATTTTACAAGGCAGTTATTTAAACTCTCTTAAGTCTGTTTCTGTAAAACTGGGATGACAAGTCCAATTCAACATGTGGTGGCCATTTTTTTCATTCTGTTTTTTGTTTAACTGATAGGATAGAGCAGAGAGAAAGACACCTGCAGGCCTGCTTCACCACTCTTAAAATAGCTCCCCTGCAGGTGGGGCGTAGGGGCTTGAACCCGGATCCTTGAACATGGTAATGTGTTTGTTGGTTTAACTGAGTGACCCACTACCCAGCCCCCTCTGCCTCCTTTTAAGAAGACCATTCATGCTGTTTTACTTACTATGAACCAGTAAATGTCACTTTTTAAAATGGAAGAAAGAGAGGGAGAAAGGAAGACTTTATCCTATATCCATAATCGGTAATCCTAAAATTTGATGGCTAAGTGGATAACCTTGGCAGTTTATCAAGGTTACTCATTCTTACTCTGTAATAATTACAGCTTCCAAGCCTGATACTTTCCTCTTGCCAATCCCACCCTAATACCTGATGCTGACACACAGAAAAAGCTAACCTATGGTGGCTGGATGGTTTTAAAACATGCCAAAATTGCAGCCAAAAATGCACTTAGACCAAAAGAGGGGGAGAAGGACATAAGACATACAATCCAAAATACTCTGGCCAGAATCCTACTAAGAGGGCTTCCTCCAGTTCCAACCTAGAATATTCCCTTTAGATATCCCAAAGCAATCAAAGATCAATCCAGGCATTCAATTTCAAAACACTTCCATTCTAAGTTGCTGTTTAAGATCTGCCTGAAGCAGAATATTAAATATCTGCTGGTCTTCCAGGTGAATATTGCTGTGAAAGAATACTGAAAAGTACTGATCCACGACTGTCTTTCTACATTATTTCAGTATCTGGAATCCCACCACCACTCAAATAAACAGAAAACGAATGAGAGAGCTCATGCGGTGTGTACCTGCATGTGTGTAGAGGCAGGATGTCCTTCAAGAATTAAAATAAGTTAGATCTAGAAATAACCTGGGCAGAATGTATGTTGGCAACTGTGGACTTCCAATTACTGAAACTGGCGAAATAGAACTTAAGAGAGCAAACTGGCCCATGCCAACGACAAAGTCACATCTAGAACAAATATCAGTTAATTATTTTTTAAAAAATTGTTTTTCATTATCTTTATTTATTTATTGGATAGAGATAGCCAGAAATCATGAGGGAAGGGGGTGATAGAGAGGGAGAGAGACAGAGACACCTGCAACACTGCTTCATCACTTGTGAAGCTTTCCCCTGCAGGTGGGGACCGGGGACTTGAACCTGGGTCCTTGTGCACTGTAACATGTGCGGTCAACCAGTTGTGCCACCACACGGCCCCTTTATCAGTTAATTCTTAAAGTATAGGTCTAAACAGAAGATATCACTCTGTTATCAAGAGGAAGAATGAGACTGTCCCTATGATTATTTTAAGTAAGTTGAGTGGCTATTATCACATTCATAGAAGGACAAAGTAGGGATAGAAGTGCACACAAAAAGGGCCCCAAACAAGGGGAATTATAACTGAAATGAGAAGGAAAAGAACAGAAACCCCCTGGAAAAGGTAGCACAGTGGCTACAGTAACGGTCTTACAAACATTAGGCCCCAAGTTTGAGCCCTAGCACCACCGGTGCCAGAGTGATGCCCTGGTTCTCTCTCCTAAACAAATAAATGATATCAGAAGGGATGAATCTATGAAACAAGAGCATGAGGTCACAAGCAAAAAACAATGAAGTTGGGGAAAAGAGGGGTAATACAGCCAGGGAAAGAGACCAGCTGGGAGAATGCAGGACATGTAAGCTAAGATTCCCAGCTCAACTGCCAAAGAGGTGTTCTGACCTTTCTCTTATATACAACTACCTCACATGAAAAAAGGCAATCTTTCTTTAATTTTTTTTCCCTTTTTTTTGCCACCAGGGCTTTTGTGGATGCCGGCATGCCTGTTCAATCCCACCTCTTTTAGCAGTCTTCTGATGTTGTTGTTTGTCTCCCTTTTCCAGATAAAGGGTGAGAGACAGAGGGAAAGAGAGGCAGGAGAGAGAATAAACACTGGATAGCTCTATGGCTCATCAAATCCTCCCTATGGATGATGCTCCTGTGGGCTGGGTGTGGGTGCTTGGGTACTCTGGGGCAGAGCTGCCAGTCAGTCCAACCAACACAATTTCTTAAAAAAAAAAAAAAATATATATATATATATATATATATATATATATATATATATATATATGGGGGAGGTACCAAGAAATTTGAAAGCTAAGAAAGACTTTTAAGAAAGCCCAAATTTAAGAAATAAGATAAAAAGTTCAAACTGACGGCTCAACTAATGCAGAAGGTAATCACTGGTTTGAAAATCAAACTTGAGGAGACATATCAAAGTTTATATCATACACTCAGTGTAACATACAGTAAGTAGCAGAATGAACGTATGCCTAAAGCAAACACCCTAATCATCATAAGAATAATGTTTAGTGAGTTGTTTACATTTCATACCAATTATGAGTCAGGCTGGATAAAAGTCTCAACATTTTGGTAAGTATGTGCATACATTTTTTTGAATATATGTGTAAGGCTGGAATCACTTAGTCATGGGTCAGGCACTTACCCAAACTTAGCTTATAATGTTAATCAGTTTTCCAACGCAGGTTAAAATAATTCATACTCATGTCAGTATTGTCTAAGAATTCCATGTGCTTCATATTCTAACATTTGTCATTGTCTATCATTGTCTATCAGTTTGACTTACACTAAGTATGTGGTTTCTCGCTTTAGTCAGAATTTCACTTCCTTAACACAAATGGGAAGCAATATTCCTTTGTGATGTACTTGTTTAAGTCTTTGGTCAATTTTCCTGTTTGGGTGACTTTTACCTATTTATAGTTCTTCATATATTCTGTAGGCAAGTTCATTGTTAAGTACTGTAAATACCTTCTATCTTAACAGATGCTCCAATTTTAATATAGTTCAATTTCAAAAATCTTTTTCTTCTTTTAAAAAATTATTTGACAGGATAGAAATTAAGAGTGAAAGGGGAAATAGGAAGAGGGGGAGATATAGACACACACACACACACACACACACACACACACCTGCAGTATTGCTTCACCACTAGAGAAGCTTCTCCCCTTGTAGGTGGAAACCAGGGGCTTGAACCCGGGTCCTTGATTTGTAATTTGAATTGTAATGTGTGTGCTCAATCAGGTATCCTAAAATCTTTTCTTCTATGTTTAGTGGTTCCTGTGTCCTATTTAAACTGCTCTATTCTAAGATGATAAAGATGTCTACACTACAGATATCTGATATCCAACACCAAGGCTCTAGTGTGGCCACACTACCAAAATGCTCCTTCTTCCCATTCTATTCCACCTCTCAAAACCACCATAGTTTTCAGCCTGAGAGCTATTTCTATTGTGTTTTGTTTGCTTGCTTTGACTACATCCTACATATGGATGACCGTCATATGTTGATTTTTCTTTCATTCTCTGACTTGTTTCACTTGCATTAATCCCCTCAAGTTCCATTCATGCTGTCATAAAAGGAAAAATTTCATCTTGTTTTAAAAAAATAGCTGAGTAGTATCTCACTGAAAAAAATATATATATACACATCACAACCTGTCTTAAAAAAATTCATGACTTATTAAAGGACAATCAAATGCTTTCTTTCATTCTGCCACATTAGCTTTTAAATGTCAAACTTGTTTTGCATCCCTGCAGTCTCAATGCTCCTACATCATTAATATTTATTATTGGATTAAGTGTGTTAATATTTTATTTAAGACTGTACATTAATGTTCATGAAGAAAAATTCTCATCTTTTTCTTTCTTATATTGCAAGTTTTGGTCCTTAATCTCATTACACCAGCTGGAGAGTTCTCTTAGTTTTCCTTTCCCTAGAAGGCCATATGAAAGACTAAATGCACAGAGAAGTAATTTGGTCCAGTCTTCTGTATAATTAAGTCATGAGTTCAATTCCTTCAATCAATATAGATTTATTTAGATTTTCATTTATGTTTGGCTGTCTCTATCCAATAAATAAAGAAAATTTAAATTTTTTTTTAAGAAAAGGAAAAGAAATTCCGCTACAAGAATCAGTAGATATGGTAATCACACATGCATCATACATGCAGTACATCCCAGTGACAACCCTGGTGGCAATTAAAAAAAATAATAATAAAAGCACATTGATATGTACAGCAGTGACTGTGCCCACCAAGATCCCTTTTACCCTTAACAGATTCAATCAATACACGCTATCACCTTTCACGGTAATCCTCTGTAACACTGCCTAAGTGCTGTGTTCAGACCACACAGATCTAGTGCCAGGAGTTAACATCCTAGGAGCAAGTCATAACAGCTGATGGAAATGACTTGATAATTATCCCAGTCTCCCAATGTTTCCAGTAGAAAAACTACAAACCATTTTCTACACTGGTTTTCACAGGTCCCAAGGAGAGCTGTGAACTTAGGTGCTCAGGATTACCACCTACTCATTGACAAACTCCGTAATGATTTTTCTTTTCTTTCTTTCCTTCCCTGCATCTTTTTTTTTTTTGGGGGGGGGGGATAGGGGGTCTTTCCCATCAGGGTAATCACTGGGGTTTGGGGCCTGCATGACTCCACCACCATTTCCCATCAGTCATATCTCTCTTTCACAGAGGGCGAGAGAACTAGAAAAGGAGAGGGGAGAGGAAGAAAGGAGGGGAGAGACTGGTAGCTCTGCTCCACGGCTGGGGGCCAGAGGCTTGAATCCAGGCCCTCCCACAACGACAATGTACGCACTCTACTAGACCAGGTGCCACCAGCCCGTGCACTGGTTTCTTCCCTTTCCTGGTCTTAACCATCTAGTTCCTGCTGTGGGCTTCATGAGATAGTTCCAAGGAAATTATCAATACTCCAATATTTACCTCAGGGGTTGAAAGAAAGACTAAGCCACCTATAGTGCTTCGATTTGTTTTTGAAGCCTCATATATGACTCCAATGACTTAGCAGACTTAGTGACAGCCTCGAGAAAACTCTGACAATGTTTCTTTTCCGTCTTCTAAACGGCAACGGCACTGCCTTTATCATGTTTAGGTTCGTGAAGATGGAATTGATTCTAGCGGTATGTTTTTGCTCACATGCCTCTCTTCAGTATCTGTTGTTAAAATTCGGAGGCTCCAGCTGGCCGGGCTAGCTTCACGAGCGGGTAACAGAGACGACCAGAGACGTACGGGGCTGGGCAGGGAAGCTGTATTTCTTTATTCAGGAACAACGACTTATAAACTAAGACAAACTAATCACCAAACAAAACTCTGTTGCCTCTTACCCCCGCAGCGGCACCAAGCACTCTCGAACTCTGCAACTCTGAAACTCTCTCGGGGTTCCTTGGGGCGGGGACAAGTGGGCCCGCGAAACTAGCAGGAAACTAGCAGGACTAATCCAATTTTCCTGGCAGGGGAGGGCTAGACCAAACCAATGTAAAGCATACAACAAGTATCATGTCTCCTACCATATTCTCTTTTCCAAGTACCCCAACACTTCCCTCACATTTCCCTGGTCAAACGGGATATATTTCATACTTACACTCTTTAAGTTGTCCTTTTTTCAAAAAAAAAAATTTGCCTTTTGTTGCCCTTGTTGTTTTATTGTTGTAGTTATTATTGTTGTTATTGATGTCGTTGTTAGGACAGAGAGAAATGGAGAGAAGAGGGGAAGGAGAGGAGGAGAGAAAGATTAGACACCTGCAGACCTGCTTTAGCGCCTGTGAAGTGACTCCCCTGCAGGTGGGGAGTCAGGGGGGTCAAATCAGGATCTTTATGCTGATCCTTACACTTCACACCAGGTGCCCTTAACCCGCTGCGCTACCGCCCAACTCCCATACTTACACTCTTTTAACCTACACTTTTCTGTCCTAAATCTTGTGTACATCCCTCAAACAAATCTCTCTCCTTACCCATTCCATCTGAATAGAAAATAATTAAAATAATCAGATGTTAGGAGAAGTAAAAATGACTTGGGCCTATTTCAGACCATCAGAGAAATCAACTGAACACCACAGGTGCGTAGCTGTTCCTAGACCGAGTACTATTAACCGTGACAACTGAAAGTGGTCTCTTCCTTGACAGTGTGTTTTGTTTGTTTGTTTGTTTGTTTTATAGATTTTGTTTATTTCTGAGAAGATAGGAAGAGAGAGAAAGTACCAGACATCACTCTGGCACATGTGCTGCTGGGGATCAAACTCGGGACCTCATGCTTGAGAGTCCAAAGCTTTATCACTGCATCACCTCCTGGACCACTACCTTGAAAGTGTTGAGGTCCTAAATCAACCTCAGTCTTTCCAACTTGTTGTTGGAAAGATGAGAAAAGTTAAACTAAGTATATGTGTTCAAAAATACATGAAAAGTTCAAAAGGAAAAAGTTTACAGGAGACGTTAGTCAATTAGAAAATATATCATTAGGGCATTGCTTTTCTGCTATAAAAGATAAGCTGATTACTAATAAGTTACTGCAATGCGACAGAATTGAATGCTAAAGACACTTGAATGCTAAAGACCAAGAAAAACGTGTGCTTTCATTTCACAAAATATTGAAATGACCTCTTTTAATGATATATTCAATTCAACCCTTTGGAAGAATAATTCCTTATATAAATCTTTTTTCCACATTTAAAATTTTTATATTATTGGGGGATTAATGGTTTACAAAAATCAATAAATACAGTGGTTGGTCTATGTATAAATTTCTGCAAAAGACTTTCACCCCCAGCCTAGGTCCTCCTCTACCATCAAGCACTAGAACCTGAAAGCCACCCCAAGCCCAGAGTCTTTTACTTGGGTGCAATACACCAAACCCAGTCCAGGTTCTGCTTTGTGTTTCCTCTTCTGTTCTTATTCCTCAGCTTCTGTCTGAGTGGGATCCTCCCATATTCAGCCTTCTCTTTCTGGCTTATCTCACTTAACATGATTCCTCCAAGCTCCATCCGAGATGAGATGAAAAAGATGAATTCATCATTTTTTTACTTTTTTTTTTTAACTTCAGGAGTTTACTGAGCCACAAATGTGAGAATCTGGTAAACATTTTAGCAATTACACAAAAAAAGTCGTTGCAGCAGACTCTAATGTACCAAACTAGTAATAACGCCAGTTTACACAATACTGTGGAGACACTATTATTACCATGCAGAACTCACACACAGTTCTATGAGCCAGAGGTATGAGAAAAGGAAATGGAAATTGCCTGTTATTTAAAGTAACCCCCCCAGCAAAAAAAAAAAAAAAACAAGACCCAGGTGACTATAAATGTCTCGACTGCAAATCTGCATAAAATTATGCACTGCAAAAAGACTCCAGTGGCACCAATGGCATTTTGTCAATTCACAAAGTGCACGCGTTCAGTAATTAATTTCTCTAAGCCCTCTAAGATTTATATCTTCAAACTCACATTTCCCTAAGCCAAAATGAGAAGGACAAATACCAAGTGGCCTCGCTTAGAAGCAGGGCTCAATAAACAGAAGCAGGAGGGAGAACACAGTGGAACTTGGACTGAGCATGGTGTCTCACATCAAAGCACAGAACTCCAGAGAAGATGTGGAGTGGGGAGGCTGAAGAGAACCTTGGGGTCCTGGTGCATAATGAATTATGCCCATGCGCCAGTGTAGGCACTATAAACCACTAACCCACCCCCCCATAAAAATGAGGGGGGCAAAAAAAAATCCCACCTCTGTAATATTCATCCTTGAAGACATGCACAGTGCTCATTTATTCAATACCACTGCTAAATGTGTCTTATAAACACTTTTGTAAGGGTCACATGACCCTTAACTGCCAAAAAAAAAAAAAATGAAGTTTAGCAATAATTTTAATAGAAATGAAAATCCCCTGGATTCTACAATTTTGTTACAATATTAGGTATCTGGTGTACTTTATTTTTTAAAGAATTCATCGAGAAAAGTAAACTTCTATGTTAGAAGAAGCTATAATGTCTGACTTACATATTCGGGTTTTAGTTTTTTGTCACCTCCTCGCACAGCCACCTTCTCCAACTTATCTATAATAGGTCCAATCATTTCCTCATCTTTAAGCTGAAGTTCTTCATGTATGATTTCTATATCTCGAATCGGATCTACACTTCCTTCAACATGCGTGATATCATCATCTTCAAAAGCGCCTGAAATGAATTTAAAGGAAAGCAATTCAGTACACAAACAATATAGAAAGTCATTATTCGAGTGAACAAAAATGTCTAGAAGATTAGCAAATAAGTATGGTCAAATCATCCTTAAGCCCTCCAAGCAAGACACATATTACTTTCCTATTTAGATGTACTTAGACACTAGCAACAAAGTTCATCGACCCTCAACATCTCAAAAAGAGACTGAAATAAAACAATGGTCCTCACAAAATGCAAATTATGCTCCAGAACTATTGGTATCTTCAGGTTTGGTACATTAAGATACTGAATGCAAGGCATGAGAGTCTCAAGTTCTAAACTGCACTATTAGGGTTTCCAAGGGAAACCAGATTTGGGGGTGGGGGTGCATGGTGTGAAATCAGCTGGCAGGCCTTTTCCCTGCTTCAATCTACTTTATCACTGTGGTTCTGACGGTGATTAGATAATGAACCACTCAGACACACAATTTACACAGCAGCTAATTTCATCGGCCTGATTTGAGGGTATGGTTTTTAGGGGGCTCTCAAAGAAGCAGATGAAGGTGCATTTGTCATGTGTGAGTGACAACCATTCACACTATCTGAACAAAGTGATGCTGGCCCTTATTAGAAACACATGCTATTATCACATATTTAAAGTGCAGTTGAAGCCATAATTTCAAATTGCCAACTGGAAACATAAGGGTAAAACAACTAGATATTACAGAAGCATGTGTACTGACTTTATGCCCTTTTGAAGACACAATGTGGCAACATAATTCAGCTGGGATTTACTCAAATTACCAAATAAAGAGCAGTATTATATAAATGAATAAATACTAAGAAATATTACAGACAATGGTAATATACCTACAAAACAAATACATTCAACTTAATTAAAATGACCAGCTAGATTATTATACTCCCAAAATAAGATGCTTTGAAACATGAAGTGTCTATTTTAGGTAGAGGTACCATGGCAATCATGAACAACAGTTTGACTGATATGAGAAACAGTTAACTACAGCTCACTGCTATAGACCAAAGGCCAATACAATCATCATTACAAGTTGCAGTCTTTCTCCCCCCCCCCCCCCTTCCTTTTACTTCCTTTCTGGAGGTGGGGAGGAGAAAGAGAAACGTCAGCATGGCTCCACCATCTGTGGAGCTACCTGGATACCATGCATGGCACTCAGGTGATGCCAGGTCTCAAACCCAGGGTTTCAGTCATGGCAAGGTGCAACATCTACCAGGTGAGCCATCTCTCAACCCAGTTTTAAAATGTAATTGTCCAAAACTTAAACCCATTAAGCTATTTATATTTTCACACTGAATTATTCTGCAATAAAAGCATATTGTTCCAGTTAAGACAAAAATATTTAAAATAAATAAAAGTATTTAAAATAAATATTATTAACATACACTGACATTTTACTATACAATGCCAAATACATGCTAGCAAGAAAGAGAGACATCACAGCACCATCCCCCCTTCTGTATGTGTTCTATTTTATTTTTGTCCTTCTCTTTATTCTGATGGGAGACAAGGAGAGAGAGAGAAATCAAAGCACTCCTCAGCTCTGGTTTACAGTGGTGACAGGGATTGAACCTGGGACTTCCAAGTCTCAGGCATGAAAGTCTGGTGCTCTACTGATCCTGTCCACTCAGCCTTCTCAACCTCAGTATCACTGTATTGAGATGGAGATATGGGATTGCTGATGTCATAAAGGAACTTTCCCCCCCAAGGTGGGTATCTACATTTCAGTCTCAGCAAACCATCATCCTGTAGTTTTTTGCCTTTCTTGCTGTAATAGTGTTAATGAGATTTCAAGCATGCAAAGCATGTATTCTACTTCCTTAGCCTGGTAATATCTTAATTTGTTTGCATTATCTTTATTTATATATTGGATAGAGACAGCCAGAAATTAAGAGGGAAGAGGGAGATAGAGAGGGAGAGAGACAGAGAGACACCTGCAGCCCTGCTTCACCACTCGCAAAGCTTTCCCCCTGCAGGTGGGGATCAGGGACTCGAACCTGGGTCCTTGTGCACTTGCAACATGTGCGCCACCACCCGGCCCTGTAATTTTTTTTAATATTTAAATTTATTTACTTCTCATGATTTGAGGCATAGTACACACAAATGGCATGAAAAAATAGGAAATAAACAGCCTAGTCATGTTGTGATACTCAGAATGAAACATGACCTAGACAGTCATCATTATGTAGGGCCAATGAGTAACTACACCAATACTCTCAACAACATCCCTAGAATAAATGCATCAAAACTTTAAATCGCAACTTTTTTTTTTTCTTTTCTTCAACATGGCACCAAGGAATGAACCCAGGGCCTGATGCCTGCATGACATCACTGACTGGCCTCCCAGACCTTGTTTTCCATTGCTTCCCTAGTGTGTGTGTGTGTGTGTGTGTGTGTGTGTGTTGGGGGGGGGCACAGAAGTGGGAGGGAAACTACAGCGCCACTCCGCCATTCATGGAAGTTTCTCAGTGTTGTCCATGTTGTCCCACGTGATGCTGAGACTTGAACCCAGGACCTCAGGCACAGCAGGATGTATTCTGCCTGGTGAGCTGTCTCTTGACCTAAAAAAGCAATTTCATAATTATAGGTCTCGTTGTTAACTAAGTAGTTAACAAGAGAAACTTCGTGCCGTTCTTCTGGATGCGAATATTAAAGCTCCGTGATGATCTGAACTAACTCAGAGAAAACCTAGAATGTGTGGGGAAGGATCACTGACTTCTCTGTCTTATGACCTTCAAGTTCTCCTGTAGGCTGCATCTTGCCTGCGGTGTACTGAGGGTGATCCAGATAAGAACTCAAAAGACCTCAATAGAAGAAAAAGAGCTCAAGGCACAGACCCTATTGATTTTAGACTGTGTTTTTTTGTTTGTTTGTTTGTGTTTCTGTGCCTCAAAGCTTGCACTATTGCTGCATTCATTTATACGGGAGGGGGTAACATACTATAAAGACAGATTTGTTTTTTAATAATAAACACTGTCCAAAATTAAGACAAAAGTTATCCTTTAAAACAGAATAGTCTTGTGGTGAAGTGAGGCATAAAACAAATTAAATGTGTTGGCTATTTTGGCAACTTCTTGTTTTTCACAAGTTAAAAAGTGTTGGGGAGTTGGGCGGTAGTGCAGCGGATTAAGCGCAAGGATCGCGGTTCCAGCCCCCAGCTCCCCACCTGCAGGAGAGTCGCTTCACAAGCAGTGAAGCAGGTCGGCAGGTGTCTGTCTTTCTCTCCCCGCTTTGTCTTCCCTTCCTCTCTCCATTTCTCTGTTCTATCCAACAACAACGACATCAATAACAACAATAACTACAACAATAAAACAACAAGGGCAAGAAAAGGGAATAAATAATTTTTTTAAAAAAGTGTTAGGGCAAGGCAGTGGGCTCATGTAACCATGCACAAGTATCCAGGTTCAAGCCCCCCCCCCCAGTCCTCACCTATGGGGGGTGGGGGGAGTTTCACAAGTAGTAAAGCAAGTGCTCCAAGTATTTCTGTCTCTTTCCCTATCTCCTCCTCGCAATTTCTCTGTCCTATCAAGAGAAAGAGGAAGGGGGGGGGGGAAAGATGGAGAAGGGGGCCATGTGGAGGCGCACCTGGTTAAGCATACATTTTACAGTGCGCAAGGACCCAGGTTCGAGCCCCCAGTCCCCACCTGCAGGGGGAGAGCTTCACAAGTGATGAAGCGGTGCTGTAGATGTCTCACTGTCTCTCACCCTCTCTATCCCTCCCTTCCCTCTCGATTTCTGTCTCTATTCAATAAATAAATAAAGATAATAAAAATGTAAAAAAATATGGAAGAGGAAAGAAAAAAGAAAGGAAGGAAGAAAAGGTGGGAGGGAGGAAGGGAGGAATTTTTAAAAAGTATGTGTGTGGGGGCTGGGGGATGAAATGGCCAGCAGGAGCAGCTGATTCATATACCCTAGGAATCAAGTCCCAGTCGGAACCCTGGTTGGGGGGGAGAGGGGGGAAGACAGAGATGGAGACAGAGGAAAGAAAACGTGACTTTCCAAAGCAAGGCTTCTTGGGTCAAGAGACTTAACCATTACATTATGGAATTTTCCCCCATATTTATTTATTTTTAATATAAAATATGGTAGAGTCGAATATGCGTTTTGAAGTCAAGCAGCTTACTGGTCATAAAGCCTACTGACCCTCAAAGACTTCATTTTCACATCTTAAGTTGTTTCCTCTTCAGATGGATGAGTCTGATCACATCAGATAGTAAATGTTAAGTGCTTAGTACAGAGTTCACATATAACTGTACTAGTAACTGAGGCATATACTTTCTTATGGGGTAGGAATTAGTAATTTAGAAGAAATTCCATCATGATGTACTTTGAATATCAATTTTGAGTAATAAAGTTTCATGTAACTCAATTTGCCTTAAGATGATTAAAATAAAATTTGGAGTATAAAGGCAATTTGCCCCTACAAATTCTTACTCATTCACCAGAAGATTTTTTTAATTTTTTTTTATATTTCTTTTCCCTTTTGTTGCCTTTGTTGTTTTTTTATTGTTGTTGTAATTATTACTGTTGTTGTTATTGATGTCGTCACTGTTAGATAGGTCAGAGAGAAATAGAGAGAGGAGGGGACGACAGAGAAGGGGAGAGAAAGACAGACACCGACAGACCTGCTTCACCGCCTGTGAAGCGACTCCCCTGCAGGTGGGGAGCCGGGGATCGAACCGGGATCCTTATGCCGGTCCCTGCGCTTTGCGCCACGTGCGCTTAACCCGCTGCGCCACTGCCGACTCCCTCACCAGAAGTTTTATACCAGTCCGTGATCACGTTATTGTTTCAACTTCACCAGCAGCAAAAAACATCATTGTCACCACTGTTTCAACTATTATCACTGTTACTTACTCTCTGGTGGAAGGAAACACTGTGCCAGTACAATAGTCGACTTACTCATTTAGTACATCGCTAACTGTGATGTACTAAATTACTTCCTGAGGAAGTTACTATTTCCACTTTGATTCTTTTCCAGTCCTTCTGATTACATCAATGAGAAGCTCTCCGCTTGACACTGGTGATCCTCAGTGTTGACGACTTACAAATTTATTTGCAGTCTCAGATTCAGTTTTTAAAGGCTAAACATTTTCATAAATATGTATTATCGTAATGATTTTATTGTTTCAAATTTAAATTTACCATTCATTAAGTTTAGTCAACATGTGAATAAATGTCTGAAAAATTAACTGTGGACATTTTGGTAGAATTTTTTTAAATATTTATTTATTCCCTTTTGTTGCCCTTGTTTTCGTTTTAGTTATTATTGTTGTCATCGTTGTTAGATAGGGCAGAGAGAAATGGAGAGAGGAGGGGAAAGATATGCAGAGAGGAGAGAAAGATAGACACCTGCAGACCTGCTTCACCACCTGTGAAGCGACTCCCCTGCAGGTGAGGAGCCGGGGGCTCGAAACGGGGGCTCGAACCGGGATCCTTAATACTGGTCCTTGCGCTTTGCGCGACCTGTTTAACCCGCTGTGTTTAACCCGCTGTGCTACAGCTCAACTCCCATTTTGGTAGAATTTTATCTGATTTAAAAAAAAAAAAAAAAACTTTTGGGAATACTAGGTATGTAAAATGCTCGGGCTCCCCCTCTCCTCTCAATTTACCTCTATGCCGTCCAAAATAAATAAACAATGAAGAAAGTAATAGATAACTCAGTACAATATACTGGTGATATGTATACATTTTTTTAAAAATTGTTTCTCTTTTAATAGAGTGACCTAGTAAAGACAATTCCTTGGCAGTGAGCTGTCAAACAATCTTAGCAAGCTATTTAACATGTATAAACGCTGGAAAGTGTCAGTTCCCATTTTACTTCCCATAAACGACATGACTGAAATCCTCTACTGTATGAGGAGGAAAGTGGTTTCAGAGAGGATTTATAGTATGCATTACATATTCCAACTGCTTAATTTAGAGATATAGTTTGTTGTTGTTTAATGAAAGAGTGACATCAGACCATAGCTCACCATTTCCTAGGCATTCTGTTTGTCTATCTTGCTTTTTTATGCTGTCAGGAAACAAACCCAGAGTTCCATGCATCCAAGGCATGTATATATGGTGGCTAACAGGTAGAAAACTACCACCCCTTCGACATACTCAAAAATTAGCCAAGACTTTCAAAAAGTTTAGTGACATAAAGTGAGCACGTGCCTGACTCCGAGGGGCCAGTTCAAAAGTAAATACATTATAAATGATTGATGTAGTACTTTTAACTTCGTTGTTAACTTCTATGGAATCGAATCAAGAAATGTTAAAAGTGAAAAAAAATCATTAACCTTAAAACAAATAGATATTTAGAAGAGAATATTAAGTGTGGTGGTGAGGGTCTAAGAAGCCTTAAGATTTTTTTGAATGATATACCTTTAGGCAGTGACACAAAAGCAAGCGATTATGGATGAAATATAAGGTAAATATTGAGAAGAAAAGATATAAAATCATGGGAAATGTTCAATTTAGGACTTATATTAGTGTATAGAAAGTGGGGGGAGTCTTTTTTAGTTATTATTGATACTACCTAGCAAAAAAAGAAGCAACACATTACAATACTGTATACAATTCTTTTAAACCTACAAAGACAAGAAAACTACCTGTTACTGGTATTCTACTTATGTTGTAGATAATCAAATATACCCCCTATATTACTTCTTAAAAGTCACTTAGAAGTTATGAATTATAACCCAGAATCAACACCTGTACTTAATTATATTCAGTTACTCAAGGGTTTTACATTTTTAGTTGCTGCAACATATCAACTTGCTTCCAAAAAAGCAAGCAGGAAAAGAAAATTGTCTTACTGAAAACATTCACTCAACAAGATTTTCACATCCTAGTCTATGAAATAGATACTTTAAGTGTTTAAAACACAAGTTTAATCAATGACATTCTGAATGAGATTCTGTTCTACTTCCAATGTTGAGCTAGCTGCTTTTGCTTGTACTTAACTATCTCAATAATCATCTCACTTTCACTTCTAAGACATACTAGCTTTCTGTCAACAGGGTACATCCTCTCTAATCCGAGCTTTCCAGACCCTCATGCTCCACTAATTTTCAGCTGAAGTCAAAATCACAATGCCCTGAAAATTCTTTTTTTTTAATTCCTTTATTTATTGGATAGAGAAAGAGAGAAATCCAGAGGGAAGAGAAGATAGAGGGAAGAGAAGATAGAGGGAGAGAGAGGAAGCGAGAGACACCTGCAGCCCTGCTTCACCACTTGTGAAGATTTCCCCTTGCAAGTGGGGGCCAGGGGTTTGAACCTGGATCCTTGCGCATTGTAACCTGAGCTCAGCCAGGTGTGTCACCACCTGGCCCCTGAAAATTCTTTAGATTCAACTGTAACAGTTTTTGTTGTTGTTGTTCATGCCCTTCCCCAGTTTTCAAATGCAAAAGCAACTATATCTACCCCTAAATTGTAAAGCTTCATTGTCCCTAATCTACAAGGCAATTTTGTAGGAATCCAAGTTCCAAAGAGCTCTACCACCTAAGTCCTAAGTCATTAAGAGGAGCTGTGAAGACTTCTTTGGAAATAAAGTAAAGTTGATAGTCCAGTATATTACCCTAAACATGCCCCTTGGGAAAATTCATCTTTATTTCTTTTTAAGGAGCGATTTTATAAGGAGGGGAAAATACAAAGACAGAAATTAACATGGGCTAGGTAGATAAACAGGTAAGATGGAGATATTTCTTTTTGTCTGTTTATCTTTAAAATATATATATACATATATACATATATATCCAAAGTAATTAAGGCCACACACTTTGGGATCAGAATACCTAGATTAAAATATAGATTTTTGAACGAAACAGCAATAGAAAAAGATGTATGGATTTTTGATTGATTAAATATTTAATTTTCTGTGCTGCATTTTCCTCTTGTAAATTATAAGTAATAATATTTACCTCATATGACTGCTTTGATAATTAAATTAAAAGTGCTAATATTTATAAAGAGCGAGAGTTGGGCGGTAGCGCAGTGGGTTAAGTGTACATGGCGCGAAGCACAAGGACCGGAGTTAAGGATCCCGGCTCAAGCCCAGGCTCCCCACCTATGGGGGGGGGGGAAGGTCCCTTCACAAGCAGTGAAGCAGGTCTGCAGGTGTCTATCTTTCTCTCCCCCTCTGTCTTCCCCTCCTCTCTCCATTTCTTTCTAACAATGACAACATCAATAACAACAATAACTATAACAACCATAAAAATAAACAAGGCAACAAAAGGGAAAATAAGTAAATTAAAAATATATTAATATTTCCAATTCCATTTCAGGTTCGACTTGTGTTTTCTGAAATGGAATTGGAGTATTACACCAAAGTAAAAGACTCTGGGGTGGGTGGGTGGGTGGGTAGAATACAGGTCCATGAAAAATGATGAATGAAATAGTGGGGGTTGTATTGTTAAATGGGAATCTGGGGAATGTTATGCATGTAAAAAAAAAAAAAAAGAAGTAGAAACGCAAAGCAGAAATTGACTGAGAAAAAAAAATAAATAAAATAAATTAAAAAATATATATATTAATATTTATAAAGAGCTTAGGAGGATGTCTGGAACATAGTACACCTAAAATGCTATCCCATACTTTAAATAGGCAAATTTTCTCAACCCTGGCACTACTAACACTTTGATTCATGTAATTCTGTTATAGGGGACTGACTTGTGCAATGTAGGCTGTCAGTAGATGGTAAAAACACACACCCATGTATACAAAGCAGACAGGCACATACAACAGTTGGGAAGGTCAAAAAAAAAATGTCTCTAGGCTGACAAAATAGCTCACCGCACTGCTGTGTGACATGTTGGAAGTCCAGCCCCCCCATGCACTGAAGGAAGCTTGCATATTGTAATCTCTTTCACACTCTCTCTGCCTCTGTCTCATCTGAAAAACTCATCCTGGAGAAATGACAGCCCAGATGACAACCAAAAACAAAGGAAGGACCAAAATGTCTCCACTACAAAAGCTGGCTAAGGGCAAGAGATGGGGCACATTTTAATGAAGGCCCTTTTGATCACTACCAAGCCGCCCCTTCAGTTGGGACCCTAGTCAGGGAATCCTGGGATTCCTACACAGATATGATGGGCCTAGACCTCTAACAGATCCCTCTCTCCACTAGTGCTGGTCATCTCCATCAGGAACAACATCATAAACCTTCTTGTGGGCCTCTCTCTATAGGACCTTGCCCTCAATGTATAACAGTGGTAGAAATTGCCCCACTCTCCAAAGGAACACTGGGTCAACATACTCTGCCACTCGAGGAAGATGGTCCTGAAATAATTGCAGCCTAGAATGTTCCTAGCTGTGACCATGGATGCCCTCTGACCAGGGATGCAAAGGTTACACAGGCTCCTGTGCTGTTATGAATAGATTTGGGCCCTAGGTCAGATCAATGGGGTTTGTAGTTAATGGTATTTTAATACTTTTCCCATATTTGGGAGCTACTCTCTGCCCTGACCCAGCACTCTAGTCCTATTTCCAACTCTGACATCATCTTCCCAGACAATTCCTTCAGCCCACCTGCATGTTAGCTTGTCAGCTTCAGGCAAAAATTAGTAAAGTCATGGGCCCCTTGGAATATACTTAAAATAGACTTCCTAGCTTCTTTCAACACAAAGACCCCAAATCTCATCTGCTATACTCTTGCCTTTAGGTTCCTGAATATTAAGCAATTTGTTCTGCTTTGGATCTTAATGCTTTTCAGCCACTAAGTTGCAGATGCCAACCCGACTTCACTGGGCAGACAAGTTCACCAAAGTGTCCTGGAATTCCGCCTCCCCAGAGCCCTGCCCCACTAAAGAAAGAGAGAGACAGGCTGGGAGTATGGATCAACCTGTCAATGCCCGTGTCCAGAGGAGAAGCAACTACTAAAGCCAGACCTCCCACCTTCTACACCCTATAAAGATCTGTGGTCCATATTCCCAGAGGGATAAAGAATAGGGAAGCATGGCCAGGTGGTGGCACGCACACCTGGTTAAGCACACACGTCACAGTGCACAAGGCCTAGGTTCAAGCCCCTGGTCCCCACCTGCAGGGGAAAAACTTCACGAGTGCTGAAGCAGGGCTGCAGGTGTCTCCCTATCCCCCCTTCCAATTTCTCTTTGTCTCTATCCAATAATGAATAAATAAATATTTTTTAAAAAGAAATTAAAAAAAAACTTTACAGGGGTCAGGTGGTAGTGCAATGGCTTAAGCGTAGACACTGCCATGTGCAATGCTATGTTGAAAGCCCCTGGTCACCACCTGTTGGTATGCATGAGACCCCTTCTGTTTCATTTGGTTTAAATCCCCCCTGCTTAACACTATTCTATTTACATAACCACTTCATTCTATTTACATAACCGCTGTTAACAAGCACCTCCCTCCAAGGCATTGGTTCAATCCCCAGTTTCATGATATGTTTTTGCTCCACCCCCCTCCTTGTCACACCCTGATCCCTTCTTTATCACACCCTGATTTTCACCAGTCACTTTTCTCTCCACCCTCTCTATGTCACATCCTGTTTCCACCCTACTTGGGAAGTATATATAAAGACAGCATTGTGAGTTTTACAGTACTGTACTTTGAGTTTAACTTAGCTTGTCTTAGATTGTGCTGCGTCCTGCATGAATAAAGAGATACTGCCTACAGCTCAACCATGAGTCCCTGGTCATCTGTTACCTGCCCGTGAAGCCAGCCCGGCGAAAACAACATAACCCGTCGAAAACAACATAGCCCGTCAAAAACAACAACCACCTGCAGGGAGAAAGCTTCTCAAGTGGTGAAACACTGCTGCAGATCTCTCTCTCTCTTTATCTATCTCTACTTCCCTCTCAATTTCTCTGCCCTGTCAAATTTTTAAAAATAATAAAATAACTATTAAAAAGATTTTCTAATACTTGTGTAGAATAAGGAATAGCATGAAATTGGAGAGAAATGAGATACGGTCACTCATCACAATGAAGCTCTGTAGTATCTAGTTAAAGATATATAAGAAACATAGTTCACAAACGTTTACTGAATGTTAATCACGGAAAGAACGGTGCCAGGTGCTAGCTGGCAAATTTCATAGATGAGAAAAGGATAAATATGATTAGTTTCTGCCTTCAAAGATATTTACAATCAAATAGGGAGAACAAGTCAGCACACAGTACAAGAAATAAATGTGAGAGAAGGTAGAGTGGAAGGGGGTCATTATTTAGTACAACCTGATGGGTAGACAACCACATGGTTTCAAATACTGATATTATGTAGATGACTTTAAATATCATGTTAAAATTCATGTACAGTCTTTGATGGAAGTAAAAATTATTTTAATCCCATATGTAAGTATATTAATGCTGTGGTAAGAGATAATATTGTCTCTGCTAGAATTTGAAACTGGTACTTAAACGCTTGAAAATGTAAACATGTGACAGGTATTAATCAGTCAAGTAAATGACTGGCTATTAATTTTTGAAATAACTATTTTATAACATTCTCCATAATGCCAATGGATTATGACTTTTATCTAGTTTTTTTCTAAGAAACAGCAGGGAGCATAAGGCTTGGAAAAGGGGAGAGTCACCAAGAACATAGGCTGTTAGGAGAGGAAAATGATGGTGTGATTAAACGCCCATTACCAAATAGGGACAGTGCTTTTCAGTTTAAATTAAAAGTATTCTGAAGGTATATTTCCTAAAACCACATAATACACACCACAACATAATTATACCTTCAGATACAATAATCCACAGAACAGAAACATGGACGAAAGGCTAAGGCCCATCTCTGGGAGCGGGTTCTCTAGATCATCACATTCCCAGTCGTCTTTCAACCCAGTCTACTTCGACTCAATCAACAAAATAGGAACCAAAGCTCAAAAAGACTCCTAGAGTTCTACTGCTAGTCATCATCTTCAACAAGTTAAACCAGAGTAAATAGTCACCACCAGGTGGTCCAAATCAAAGCCAGTACCAGAATAAATCTGGCTGGGCCTACTCCTTGCTGCCCCCTCAACCCCTAAGCTAGTTGTGTTGGTTCACCCAAGTCAATCAATTCATTTAGCAATAACAGGACCTCACATTTCATGAAACTGAAACTCTGGGAACTGGTACAGTGGTGCACAGGAGGGGTGGTTACAAAACATGCTCTTCAAGGTGGGGAGTAATGGTGAGATGGGGAGGACTGACTTTACTGAAAACTAGTTTAAAGAAGAACTCATACTTCATCAATACAAACTCAGATATTCTTTAAAATAATCAGAAATTTTTTTTTTACTTTTTAAAATTATCTTTGTTTATTGGATAGAGGCAGTCAGAAACTGAGAGGGAAGGGGGAGACAGAGAGAGGGAGAGAGACAGAGAGACACCTGCAGCCCTGCTTCACCACTTGTGAAGCTTTCCCCCTGTATTAGGGGACTGGGGGCTCGAACCCGGGTCCTTGCACACTGTAACCTGTGCGCTCAACTAGGTGCGCCACCACCCGGCCCCAATCAGAAAATTATAGATAAGAATGGAATGTACAAAAATTTCTAACTAGTAAGTCTCTTAAGGCTTTCCTATATAGCTCTACTAGAGTGGACCATGTTTTATTCATGAGTGAAATGTTATATGCCAGTTCTCCCCAAAGAAAGTTAAATGATCCAACAGCTCTGCTGTCTTTAGGTCTTTATAGAGTATAAAATATGGGAATTATAGCAACAAAAAAAGACAAGTCACCCCACCTCTTTCCCAGTGTGAATACACACACACACACTTTTCTCTAAATTCCGGTAAGAATCACTTCAAATGTTCCAGCAAAAGGCGCCAGGGCAAACTTACTCCCTTCCATCTCCATGCCACTTTTACCACCACCGGATTTTAGCCCTGCCTATATGCTATACCTGTCAAGAACTGATGACTGTATGTTATGTATTCATCTGAACAGAACCACTACACTTAGTTACAGGCTATCATCAACCAATTCATTCTCTTGCTAAAATCAAGTCATCCAATTACTCCTTGACTAATCAAGGCTGTTTTGGCTTTTTCTTTTTTCAAAAGGTACTCAACAGCATAAACAGTTCACTTACAAGAAATGGAAAGGGGCTAATCAGCAGAATTATTGTTTTGCTGCTACAATTTGCAGTATTTAAATTTAGTTGCTGATTGGACTGAAAGTTTTATGATATAGCATATGAAACGGGTTTAATACAACTGTGAAGCTTTGTAGCTGTATTGTCTTGTCATGGCTATATTGATCTACTTTGTGGAACAAATAATTGATCCTTTCTCAAAGAAATTTCAAAACTAAGTTTCAGTAGACTTCACCAGATACCTCGGTTTTGAAAGCCATGGGATGGGGGAAACAGCATCAAGTCCTGAGCATGACTGTTAAAAGTTAACAATTGTGTGTACGTACACACACACACACACACACACACACACACACACACACACATACACCTGTCCCTTTGTTGCATGTGTATAAAAACAACTGCTTGGGCTTTTTAATCTACATTTATGTGGGATTCTCAAAATAAGCTACAGAGACATCATTTAACTATTTTAAGTAAATGCATTCCACTCCTCCCACTCACATAATAGTGAAGCAGTGGGCACTAATTTCTAATACATGAGGTTGATTTCAAATGGCAAGAATAATTCTGAGAACACACATGTCACAAAATGAAATTATCTATCAGTGTTGATATTCTTATAGCAGAATTTTTGTGAGAATATTTAACAATGACTATGACTATTTAAAAACATTAAACTAGAACAGAAACTGTATTCACTGAAGAGTAAGACTTCTGAGTTAAAACTTTAATATTTTGCAAAGATAAGATCTGGTCTTTAGATTCAAATTTCCCTTGTAATAAACATGGAGCTACATGAACAAAAAATAAATCTCACTTCTCGGAAAGATGGGCTTCATTTTAGTATAAACAGTTTGACATATCCAAATTATCTGTATATTAAAATAATGCTATGTGTTGCCAACAAGAACTTACAAATAGAAAAACACACACATATAAATGTAGTTAAAATAATTTGAGTATTTTATAAATGTGTACCTACATTACATAAATAATATTCTACAGGCATACTAAATAATACTTTAAGGACACTTCCACAAATGTCCAACAGGACCATTTAAATTATACAATAAACAATTTAGGAAAGTTTTAACTTCACAAAAATCCACTGACAATATATATAAAAATGCTAGCATTTCAAAAACTCACTTTAGTAATGTTTTAAAAGATTGAGTATATTTATGGTAAAATTGAAGCAAGTAAATTAATCTAAAACCAAAATACATTACAACCAAATGAAAAGTGTTTCAAGATGAATATATCTCAGAGTACGCACACCTGCCAATATATTAAAAATAAGTAAAATCAACTACAAAAGTGACAAATCAAATGCCACGGTAGACTTGACTTCTCGAGACACAGCATTTGCAGCCGCCTTTTGTGGCTTTGTTTGGCGCCATAGTCCTTTAAGTTTTGTCTTCATAAAGCCCTAACTAGTTGTAATCATTTGCAGCCTAATTGTGGACATTTATCTGCTTTTCTTATGCATAGAACATAGCTATTAAAGCTGAATGGTGATGGTGTGAAGTATAGGTTAAATTGGGTGAAATTAAAGCAAATTACTCCGGGATGTGGAAATCTGAAAATAGAAACCACCAATGATTTGCAACCCTCTTGATGATCAGCTTTACAGAACCCTAAACGACAAGAAAACTTACATATTTTAAAGTTAACTAGGTTTTTAAAAATAATATGTATAAATGTATTTTTAACTACATGCACTTCTTAGTAATGGTGGAAAGATTATTTGTTTAACTCAGCTGCAATGTTAAAAAGATGTCAGGTTTCTAATTTTAAATAGTACAGTTCATTTTTTTAGTAAGATTTCCTTCCATCACAGAAATTTTTACCTATAAGAATTCACCCAACTTATCAAACACAATGGAATTCGAATCATTAGATGTTTTGCTAGCAAAGTTTAACCCTGAATAAAAGCTTAACAATAGCAGAGATCACTGCACTGAAGTTATAATAATAAAAACTAAAATGTAAATAAGTACATTACATATAGGCTTATATATGCCATGCATAACTCCATATATGTGACTTACAGTAAAAAATGTAGGAGTCTAGTAATAAATACACAAATAACACAGAGTAAAAAAAAAATACAGAGGCCTAGTAATAAAACAGAACATTACAATATAAGAAATAAATCTGTGGTCTGGGAGGTGGCGCAGTGGTAAAGCTTTGGACTCTCAAGCATGAGGTCCTAAGTTCCATCCCTGGTAGCACATATGCCAGAGTGATGTCTGGTTCTTTCTCTCTCCTCCTATCTTTCTCATAAGTAAATAAGATCTTAAAAAAAAAAAAAATCAATTATCAGCAGAGGTATAGGTTAATTATTAAAAAAAAAGTAACTAATTTATATAACATCTTACTATTTAAGATAGATAGATAGGCAGACAGATCTCCAGAGCCCTGGCTCACTAGGGAAAGATAGAAACAAGCTGGGGGTATGGATTGACCAGCCAATGCCCTCATCTAGCAGAGAAGCAGTTACAGCCAGAACTCCTATCTTCTGCACCCCCCCAAACAGCCTTGATCTATACTCCCATAAGGGAGAAGTGATAGGAGGAAGAAGATAAGAGGGCCCTGAACTCCAGCTCCATCAGCACCCAGGGAGAGAGGGGAAAAGGAGACAGACATATGGAGGTAGTAATGTTCTCGTGAGTGGCTTGGAGGGGAAGAGAGGATTGGATCAGGAAGACAAAGATAGCTCTACAGATAGCTGTAGAGATGATGGTTGGCCCCTATCTACAACCTTACGGGAACTAAGGTGGCTTGCAGTGGGGAGACTGAAGATTCAGAACCCTGGTGGTGGGAATGGAGTGGAATTATACTCCTGTTGACATGTAATTTTGTAAATCAATATTAAATCACTAATAAAATTAATTAACTAATTAAAAACAGTAGATGTTTAGGTACAACACACACAGAACAAGACAGACAGGCAAAGAGAGAGATAGTTACAGAAAATATAGTCAACCCACATCTGTGACTCTGGGAGAACCATCGCAGTCGGAGACACTGAGTACACAGAACCCTGGTGGTGGGAATGGTGTGGAGCCGAACCCCTGTTATCCTGTGATTTTATAGCTGTTATCTTGCAATTGTGTGAGTCAATATAAAGTCACTAATAAGACATAAGTAAAAATTCACATATAACTTGAATTGAAATAATTAGAAAAGCTATATGTAATTTTACTCAATCCCAATTTAGACCAGCTTCTGACTCTGGGTAAATGTTTAACAGGGGAAATGACCTCTCACTTTTACTGGCTACCATATAGAAAGTATGTTTAGCAATAAGGGCAACAAAAATGAAAAAAAAAAATGGCCTGCAGGAGCAGTGGATTCGTAGTGCAGGCACAAGCCCCGGCAATAACTCTGGAGGCAAAAAAAAAAAAAAAAAAAAAGTTATGTTTAGTTACGTATGGAGACGTGAAATTATGTAATATGACCCACACCTTCAAGGAGATTAGAATCTAGGTGAAAACAGGGAGCATATATGTAACTAATCAGAGCTGTATGAAATAACTACCTAAAAAGAGCTCTTGATCTCAAAGAGATGAGAGAAAGCACAGAGGCATTAGAGGAGGAAAAATCACAAGAGGACGTGGACCTTTGAGGATAAAACTTAACTAGATACACAGTAATGACATGGGGAAATTCTTAGAGTACAAAAGAGCAAGTCTGCGTGAAAGAAATTTAGAGCAGAAAAGAGAACACAGAAAAAAAAAATCTAATGCTTGGTAATGAGTACCATGGGTGAAAAGTGGAATTCCCTGAATGGCATGAGTGTCTGACATAGTCAAATGCAAAGATTCACATCTCCTTTCGCACCACACTACCAACAGTGACGTGTCAAAGATGTGGTCCTCTGGAATTATTAGCAAACAGCCCCAGACTCCCTTCTCTCACCTCATTCCAAGCTGCTTCTTAGTAAATATATCCCTGCAATGTCTTTGCATTTTAGAGTTAACTGGTGTAAGACAATATTAACTATAATATTCAGCTGTGGGTAAGATTTTTATTTGTGCTTATTTTCAAACCTGAGCAATAACATATACTTTTTAAAAGCTGCAATGTTAGTATTACCTAAGATTTTGAATTTTAAGATAAAGTTCAATACAGGTGGTTCCAAATTCAAACTGACCAGAAGTCCCTGTAGGAACTTATCACTAATGGCAATTATAATCCATTATACATTAATGTATGACAGAAAGCAGAAATAGTCTAAGCTATGCTGTAATGGAAATGATAACACAGAAAGAGAAGTACTTCTAAAAAGGGCAATGGGAGGGAGTCGGGCGGGAGCGCAGCGGGTAAAGCGCACGTGGTACAAAGCTCAAGGACCAGCGTAAGGATCTTGGTTCGAGCTCCCTGCTCTTCACCTGCAGGGGAGCCACTTCACAGGCAGTGGAGCAGGTCTGCAGGTGTCTATCTTTCTCTTCCCCCTCTGTCTTCTCCTTCTCTCTCCATTTCTCTCTGTCCTATCTAATAACATCAATAACAACAACAAAGGGGAAAAAAAAGGGCAACAAAAAGGAAAATAAATGTAAAAAAAAAAAAAGCAACAGGAGTTAATGAAAGGCTATAGCAATAATATCAAATAAATCATTATTATCTCTAATCAAAAGTGAGTATTTAGAACATTTTTTTAAAAAGTCTTAAATCTATAAAGCATTAGACTGAGGTTCTGAGTTCAATTCCAAGCACTGGATGTGATCAAGTGATGCTCTGGTTCTTCGTCTTCTCCCCTCTCTTCTCTCCTCCCTCTCTCTAGTTAATAAATGAACACATCTTCTAAAATTTAACTCTAAGACCTGGGGAGATAACATAATGGCTATACAAACAACCTTCATGCCAGAGACTTCAAAATCCCAGTGTTCTGATAACAAATAAACAAACAAAAAAATCTAGGCTGTAAAGATAGTTACCGATAGAGTTTAGGATGTTCGGCTGAACCCAGCCAGGGCTAAGCAGTGTTCTGCTATACGTATGTATGTAGCTCTCATAGAAAAGTAATTAAAAAAATTTATTATCTTTATTGGATAGACAGCCAGAAATCAAGAGGGAAGGGGGTGATAGAGAGGAAGCGAGACACCTGCAGCCCTGCTTCACCGCTCCCAAAGCTTTCCCTCTGCAGGTGGCGACCAGGGGCTCGAAACCAGTTCCTTGCACATTGTGATACATGTGCTTATTAACCACCTGCACCACCACCTGGCCCCATAAAAGTACATTTTAACATATGGATACCTGGAGGCTTAACTAGAGGAAAGGCTTTAATCTGAAAACTGAACTGCTTCACTTAACCAGACTTTAAATGTAAAGTTTTAACCATAGCATTTAATAGTTTTGAATGTATCCTATGCTCGCCCCTCCCCATAAACTTAAAACGCTGCGCTGGCCAGTACAAAACACTATGATCATCCTCATATACCACAAAGGAGCACAGCAATTTTGTTCCATGAACAATAAACTTCACATAGTTAATGAAGAGGAAACATTTTTATTACAACTGGAGTAATGAACTGTCATCTAGATTATATCGACTGCACCGAAGGCCTGACACTACCTTCTGGACCACAGCACTTTATTTCTTTTACCATTTTTTAGTTATACTTTTACTTATTTACTATTGGGTGTAAACAGAGAGAAAATAAGGGAGGAGGGGTAGAGAGAGAGAGAGACAGAAACCCCTGCAGCCCTGCTTCACCACCCGTGAAGCTTCCCCATGCAGGTGGGGCCAGGGGCCTGACCCTGGGCCCTTGTGCACTGTAATGTGCGCACTTAACCACGTGCGCCACAGCCTGACACTCCCCCACCCTTTTTTAATAATTTATTTATTCACTTATTTATTCCCTTTTGTTGCCCTTCTTGTTTTATTGTTGTAGTTATTATTGTTTTTGTTATTTATGTCATTGTTGTTGGACAGGACAGAGAGAAATTGAGAGAGAAGGGGAAGACAGAGAGGGGGAGAGAAAGACACCTGCAGACCTGCTTCACTGTCTGTGAAGTGACTCCCCTGCAGGTGGAGAGTGGGGGAGTCAAACCAGGATCCTCAAGCCGGTCCCTGCACTTTAAGCCACCTGCACTTAACTACCGCCGACTCCTCCCACCTTTTTTTTTTTTCTTTTTTAAGATTTCTGTGTTTCATCTGAGAGAGAGGCCAGAAGACAGCAATATCCCAACTTAAGCAGTGGAAGCAACTGATTCGAGGGTGTCACAAGTGTTGAGTCCTGCACTTTACCACTGAGGCCTACCCAGCTGCATGCAACATTTTTAAACATACACTGAACAGTCATTTTCTTCCCTTGAGATATCCCCAATTACAATGCTCAAGGATGATGCTGGAATGTATAGAGTTGCCAAATTCACAACATCTCTATCTTCTCCACACTCCATCCCCAGCTGCTTCTTGGAGATTAAGGTCATTTCAAGTTCGATGATTCCATCTGCAGGCAGTGACAGGTCAAAGACTGGGTGAGGGACCTGAGGAGGTCCAAGCAAAGGAAATATGAAGCTTTTCATTGAAAGGTTGGGTCAATGTTGCTCTTTTCTGTTAGATGTGAACTAGAAACCCCACGATTAAGCCTAAAAATAACGTTAGCCAAGGCAGAAATCGACAGTTTTTAAATCAGTGGATCAACTACCTGAATACTTGAATACAGGCCATCCCAAAGTGCAAGCTGGGAGATATCTTGAATTTTAAGTCATTTTGAAAAGGGATTCTGCTTGAACTGAAAATACCACAATTCAGGTATACTTCCGATCTTAAGATATACTATGTAATATATATATATATATATATATATATATAGTATGCCATATTTAGAAATTAACACATCTAACTGATAATAATGTATCATGGAAAGGTACGTTAGAGACTACGGTCTTGGCTGAAGTAGTGCTAGTTCGGGAGTCGGCGGTAGCGCATTGGGTTAAGCATGCTAGGACCCCTACAAGGATCCTAGTACAAGCCCCCTCTCCCCACCTACAGGGGAGTTGCTTCACAAGCGGGTGAAGCAAGTCTTCAGGTGTCTGTCTTTCTCACCACTCTCTGTCTTCCCCTCCTCTCTCCATTTCTCTCTGTCCTATCCAACAACAATGGCATCAATAACTATAAGCGCAGGTGGCCCAAAGCGCAAGGACCCGCGTAAGGTTCCCGGTTCCAGCCCCCAGCTCCCCACCTGCAGGGGAGTCGCTTCACAAGCGGTGAATCAGGTCTGCAGGTGTCTATCTTTCTCTCCTCCTCTCTGTCTTTCCCTCCTCTCTCCATTTCTCTCTGTCCTACCTAACAACGACGACAATAGTAACTACAACAATAAAAAATTTAAAAAAAGAAGTGTTAGTTTTGAGAGTGGCAGCAGCACAGCAGGTTAAGCACACGTGGCAAGAAGTACTAGTTCTGTCAAAAACTTGCATAAGGTCATATAGATAACAGTTATCTTTCTGATTTGTATGGTCTTCATCGCCAAACAAAAACATCTACTAAAAAAATTTTGTAGTGAAATCTCTAATAACAAAGAAGGTGCAAGTAAGTGTCGGCGCTATTTCACTTCCTCCCAAATCCTTAACAAGGAAATTCTTGCATCTTTAATCTAACCGTACACAATCCACTTTATTTCTTCTTATGTATAAAGTGATCTGTTGAGATGTTTAAATCCTTACTGATCATACACAAGATCAAAAAATTGGATAAAGTTGTCAAATTAAACAACTTCAGTTACAGAATACACACACACACACACACACACACACACACACACACACGGATAGTGACATACTGAAAATGTCTGTCTTTTCATTATCTAGCAAATATCAATAATTTATCACCCATGGCTCAATGTTTACCTCCTAATAATTATCAGAAGATGAAAGGTAATAAATTCTCAACCATTTTATTGGGAGTATTAATGGTTTCCAGTACAGTTGTTTACACAAAAGCACAATTTCTCATCTCCTCGTAAGTGTCTGCAAAACACTTTTGTCACCAACTTAGACCCTTTTCCACCATCATGCACGAGGATCCCTGCACCCTCCCCACTCCCTCCATCCCCCTTTCCCTAGAGTCCTTTGGAAAGCTGTCGATTTTTATGTACCATATGAACATTTTGTTTACCACTTCTGAGAATTTTAATTTCACAATAAAAAGAATTCAATGTAATTGTAAGTGGAACCTAAATTTGCCTCCGGTGAAGCAGAAAAATGTAGCAAAGCCTTTAAGAAGCTTCTTAAACATACACAGATGGGATGAAAAAAAATCTCACCCTGATTCAAATAACAGAAAATGACATATGTCTGAAGACAAAACACACATTATTTCCAAAAGCTTTCTTGGCACAAAACACACAGCAAGTCAAAAACTAAGTCCCAAAAAATTTAAAATGACCTGTCATATAAAGTGTGGTACTTGACCACCATGGAGTCAAACTAAAAACCAACAACAATATAAATATTAAATAGGCCCCAAATATTTAGAAACAAATTTCTTACAAATTAATGAGTCAAAGTAGAGACCAAAAGAGGGGAAAATAATATATATATATATTTATAATTGCCAGCAGGGTTATTACTGGACTTGGTGCCGGCAGTACAAATTCACTACTCCCAGCAGCCATTTTTTCCTTTTTCCTCCTCATTTCTATTTTTATTAGGACAGACAGAAATTGAGAGGGAAGTGGTCCGGGAGGTGGCGCAGTGGATAAAGTGCTGGACTCTCAAGCGTGAGGTCCTGAGTTCAAGCCCCGGCAGCACATGTACCAGAGTGATGTCTGGTTCTTTCTCTCCTCCTATCTTTCTCATCAATAAATAAATAAAATATATAAAAAAAAGAAGAGGAAGAATGCTGCTGTTAAAAAAAAAAAGAAAGAAAGAAATTGAGAGGGAAGGGGGAAGTCAGGAGGAGGTGAGAAAGAGAGATAGCTGCAAACCTGTTTTATCCCTCATCAAGTGTTCTCCAGGCAGGGAGGAGCTGAATGGTGACAAGTGCACTTAAACCAGTGTGCCACCACCCAACTCCCAAGAAAACATGTTTTTTTACATATTTTTATTAAATATATTTATTTATTCCCTTTTTTTTACCCTTGTTGTTTTATTGTTGTGGTTATTATTGTTGTTGTCATTGTTGGATAGGACAGAAAGAAATGGAGAGAGGAGGGAAAGACAGAGAGGGGGAGAAAGATAAGACACCTGCAGACCTGCTTCACAGCCTGTGAAGTGACTCCCCTGCAGGTAGAGAGAGCCAGGGGCTGGAAGCGGGAACCTTGCGCTGGTCCTTGTGCTTTGCGTTACCGCCAGACTCTCCCAAGAAAACATTTTAATGATAACAAGAACATGACATATCAAAATACTTGAGATGCAGCTAAAGTAGTTTTTAGGAGAATAATTAATAATTATTTAAATAATTAGGAAAAAACTCTAAAATCAAATTATCTGAATATTCATCTTCAAGAATATGAGGGAATGGGAACAAATATTAAATAGAAAGAGGAAACAAAATTTAAAGAGAAAAAACTAATGAACTAAGAGATGAGCAAATAAAGAAAAATTAATGAAACCAATGGCACTTTGAAAAGACTGATAAATATCCAACAACTGATGAGTGGCTGAGCAAATTGTGGTCTGTATACACAATGGAATACTACTCAGCTATTAAAATGGTAAATGCACCTTCTTCACCTCATCTTGGATGGAGCTTGAAGGAATCATGTTAAGTGAGATAAGTCAGAAACAGAAGGATGAATATGGGATGATCTCACTCACAGGCAGAAGTTGAAAAACAAGATCAGAAGAGAAAACACTAAGCAGAACTTGGGCTGGAGTTGGTGTATTGCACCCAAGTAAAAGCCTCTGGGGTCCACGGGGGGGGGGGGGGGAAGGTTCAGGTCCTGGAACATGATCATGGCAGAGGACCTAGTGGGGGTTGTATGTTATGCATGTACAAACTATTATATTTACTGTCCATTGTAAAACATTAATCCCCCAATAAAGAATTTTTTTTTTAAAAAGACTGATAAAATTGACAAACTAGGTGCATCTGGTTGAGCACACATGTTACAATGTTCAAGCCCCCGGTCCCCACCAGCAGGGGGAAAGCTTTGCGAGTGGTGAAGCAGTACTGCAGGAGTGTCTGTCTCTGTGTCTCTCTCTCTCTCTCTCTCTCCCTCTATAACCCCCTTCCCTCTCATATCTGGCTGTCTCTACCCAGTAAATAAATAAAAGTAATAGGGGCGGGGTAGATAGCATAATGGCTATGCAAAGAGACTCTCATGCCTGAGGCTCCTGAGTCCCAGGTTCAGTCCCCTGCACCACCATAAGCCAGAGCTGAGCAGTGCTCTGATAATAAAAAATAATAATAATAATAAATAAAATAATAATAATTTTTTTAAAAGACCAAAACTGTATTTCATTCCATTATTAGGAATGAAGCATGATTATAAGCCTTATGGCAGCAAACATATAATGAGATTATTATTAACAACGGTATGCCAATAAATTTGACAGTGTAGATGAAATAAGTCAAAATGCTATAAAGACAAAAACTCCCAAAATGGAATAAAAAAGAAGTCTAAAATATCTGTAGTTCTATATTAATTAAAGAATCTGAAACTGTAAAGAAAAACCTTTCTACAAAAAAAGTACAAGGGCCAGATAGCTTTACTGGAAAAATCTATCAAATCTTTACCCTCCACATCTTCTTCAGAAAACTGAAGAGGAAATACTTTTCAATTAGTGATACTACTATCCAAATCGTGCAAAGATCATAAAAGAAAATCGGGGCTGGGCTGTAGCACACCTGGTTGAGTGCACAAGTTACAATGCACAAGGACCCAGGTTCAAGCCCCCATCCGCTCCTGCAGGGGAAAGCTTTGCAAGTGGTGCAGCAGGCCTGCAGGTGTCTCTCTGTCTCTATCACCCCCTTCCCTCTCGATTTCTGGCTCTCTATCCAATAAATAAAGATAATTAAAAAATTTTAAAAAAAAGAAAAGAAAGGAAAAGAAAAGAAAAGAAAACACAGGGGACAGTGGTGGCACGACATATTATAATGTGTAAGGACCAGGGCTCGAGCCCCTGGTCCCCACCTGCAAGTGGAAAAGCTTTACAAGTGACAAAGCAGTGCTGAAAGTCTCTCTCCCTATCCATCTCCCCCTACTCTATTTCTGGCTGTCTCTATCCAATACATAAGGATAATGAAAACAATTTAAAAAGAAAATCAAAGAATAACCACTCATTGACAAAAATATTTTTAAGATGCTTTTGCAAGTTATATTCAGTTTAAGGTACAAAGGATTGTGGACCATGACAAAGTAAGTTTACCCTGAAATGTAACATACCATATTAACAGAATAAAAATGATGTGACCACTTCAGTTAATAAAAGAACTACAACTGATAAAATTTAATACCATTATAAAAATAAAATTTAATACCATTATAAAAGTCTCGTGCAAAATAGGAATAGAGAACAACCTCCAGCAAAGAGCACGCAGCTGACAAGATCACTTAGAGTAGCCAGAAAGCTTCAAGGTGCTAGAGCAGTGGAATCACATGCCTGAGATGCCTGTTTTCATACCCAGCACTGCAGGTGCCTGAGCAGTGCTCTGCTTTGTCTCTCTCGGAATCTCATGTGAAACTCTCTTGCATATCTATTGAATGAAATAAATCTTTAAAACATAGAAAGGCTCAGGGGAAGTCGGGCGGTAGCGCAACAGGTTAAGCGCACGTGACGCAAGGACCGGCATAAGGATCCTGGTTCGAGTCCCCGGCTCCCCACATGCAGGGGAGTCCCTTCACAGGCGGTGAAGCAGGTCTGCAGGTGTCTGTCTTTCTCTCCCCCTGTCTTCCCCTTCTCTCTCCATTTCTCTCTGTCCTATCCAACAACAACGACACCAATCATAACTACAACAATAAAACAAGGGCAACAAAAGGGAATAAATAATAAATATTTTTTTTAAATAGAAACGCTCTGCCCCCGGTCTCAAGGAAGGAATATTAAAAAATGACTTATCTAAGGATACATTAGTTACCAAAATATGTATAAGATCTGTACACTGTAAACTTCAAACACTGTGGAGAGAAAAATCTACTTCCACTGAGAACTTCCCACTAGCAGGTCGGCAGGCTCTCTCAGAAGTTTTAGTCCAGGAGCCAGGCAGTGGTGTACTGGGCTAAGCACACAATACCCCCCACGAGGAGTGCTCAAGTGTGCACCCACCCCTGCCCCCCATGGGCGCAGCTTCATGAGCAATGAAGGAAAAACTGTTTCAATAAATTCTCAAATTTCTTTTTTTTTTAAAAAATAACCTATAGAACTTTAAAAACAAATCATTACATTCATACAGAAATCTAGATGGGGGTTGGGTGGTGGCACATCCAGTTAAACACACATAGTTCCGGAAACCTAGAAAAGTTAAAGTGGTCTTCAAAAAAACAAAACAAAACAAAACAAAACACCCAGCAAAGTTGGGATAGTTATACTATCTGGCTTCAAAACTTACTAAGCAGCCATAGTATCAAGACAATCTGGTATTTGCATAACAGACAAATGGGCCAATGGGAAGGAAAAGCATCCATCTGCTTCAGCAAGGCCACTTCTAGGTATTTAGCAAAAGAAACAGAAACATATGTCCACACACCGACTTGTACACAAACACCCATAGTAGTCAGTTTTGAAAGTCTATTAACTAGTGAATGGATAATAAGCAAATTGTGTTCTAGATAGGTAGATATGATTACACAGCAACAAGGAGGGTCAAAATATTACTGCATACAGTAAGGGTGAATCTCAAAAACATTGTGCTAAGCCAAAAAGTCAAGCAAAAGATGACAACTAACTATATGATACATGTGAAATTCTAAAACTCTAATGATAAAAAGCAGGTTAATAGTTGCAAGAAGAGGGTTGGTAGAGGAGATCAAACGCAAATGATTGTAAGCAAACATTTAAGATTGATAAAAACACTGTATGTATTGACTGTGATCATATGTATAGTTATATACAATAAGCGATATCCATCTAACTACACTAGAAATGGTTGAATTTAGTATCTGTAAATTATATCTCAATGACATGGGAAGGAATTATATTTAGGGAAATCAATATAAAATTATCTTTGATATGGTTTCATATATGGTTTACTAAGGTTCAACATTCTAAGCCTTTATATCCTTCAAGATTGAACCTCCCCTATTTTAAAATCTTAATGTAGTGGTCTGGGAGGTGGCGCAGTGATAAAGCTTTGGACTCTCAAGCATGAGGTTGCGAGTTCGATCCCCAGCAGCACATGTGCCAGAGTGATGTCTGGTTCTTTCTCATAAATAAATAAAATCTTTAAAAATAAATAAATGAAATCTTAATGTAAGACAACATCAGCTTACAATGATTTGTTATAAAATAAAAATAAATTCAGAAGAATAGTTTTAAGGCTTCTAGAAATGAAAGATTAAAGCATGTTAGTAAAAATATTAGAAGAAAAAAATGGGGGAAAAACAACTTAAAAATGCACGTCACAAGTAATAACAAGAAAACAATGAGAGGCATTTACTGCAAGGAGATGGGCTGCATTCTATTCCTGAATGACTAGAGGTTCTCCCTAGACTTACTCTCTGATTTGGGAACTTCTAAACAACTTCTCATATGACCCGCTCAACCAGTTATGCAACCAGTTATGCACAGAGGCTCTTGAAACTGAATTCAGAACATTAAGAGCTGAACATATCACCAACGTAAAGCTTTAGATCTCAGAAAAGAGTTTATTAACACAAAAGGAGGGTGAGAGTAGGGACAGATTAAGACACAGCATATTTCTACAAAAACTTTATTTTCAAAAGGAGCCGCTGTGTTTTAGACGTTAAACTCGTCAATGCAAAGTTTCGTTCTCAAGAGATTTCCTCAGTGAAGCAGTTCACTTCTGAGCTGTTTGGTTCACTGTGTTTTTTTATAAGCACCAGGCTAAGCAAACCAAGATTGAGAGAGAAGCCATCTTATGCACACTGTGTTGTCCCACACCATTCAGAACAAACCTTTTTAGATCGTTAACTACCACAGGAGTGCTGATTACACAGGCACCAGCAATTTCCTAACCAATGACCACCTGAACAATGATGTGTTCAGCTCCTCAGACCCTGCAGCCTTTCAAAGGTGAATCATTTCACAGTTTGGAACTAGATCTCCATAGCAACTTCCCTTTGAGGGTTTTAGAATCACCATCCAGTAATTCTATGATCATCAAGCTCAACCATTCCCAATGGTTCTTTTCACAGCAGATGGAAAAGGAAGCCTTGAAAATTTTACAGTCTATTTCAAGCAATTCATCTGGCAGCCTATTAGAATTCAAAATATTTCGACCTTCAATCACAAAGCATGTTATCTGAAGCTGTGGTGATCTCAAGTCAAGACAAGCAGACGTTTTAGTCTAATCATCCATGATGAGAAGAGACTGACAAAAACTCTTAATTCAACCACCATCAAAATGCTTATTTTAACTGCATGAAAGTCTTTCAACAGGCAATGAAAACACACCATGTACCATTTTATCACAACCTTCATGGAAAATATGAATTCTGAATATTGACATGGATCTCTGCGCTTCTTCGACTGCTTGGAACAAATGTTTCTTAAAAGTCTGCATAAATCCGATTTAAGGGCACTATTATTCTCTGCTCGCAGAAGCCTGAAACCACAAGCAAATGGCAATGGACTTACGATAAAGTCAATTTAATAAAATCAAGTACCTTTTGATCACCTTGAATTTTTTCAGGAAACTCTTAATCTAAAGTTAATCATAAAATATTAATTCCTCAGGAAAATACTACCAATTTAAAGGGAAAAGCAGTTCTTAAAAGAAAAATTATAATCTATAAAAAAAAATCACTAATCTCCCCCTGGCAAGTCAACTATTTCACTAATGGTTTCAAAATATACTAGTCTGGTCTTTAAAATAATGAGCTTAACTGCATAAAAAGCTGTACGTTGCAAACTGATAACTGCAGCTAGTCAATTCTCATCCAAGCCCTTTTATACTTAAAATTAAAACTATATATAGTAATTTCATTAAGTAAACAATTTTCCAGATTTATTTTACATGTAAACTAAATGCAGGTATTTATTTCTTCTGTTTAGCGGCAATACTAGAAATCCATGTGAAAAATTTTAAATGTCTGATTTCTAATTAACACAGTTCCCCTAAATTCTTTTTTTTAATATTTATTTTATTTATTTATTCCCTTTTGTTGCCCTTGTTGTTTTATTGTTGTAGTTATTATTGTTGTTGTTGTCGTTGTTGGATAGGACAGAGAGAAATGGAGAGAGGAGGGGAAGATAGAGAGGAGGAGAGAAAGACAGACACCTGCAGACCTGCTTCACCGCCTGTGAAGCGACTCCCCTGCAGGTGGGGAGCCGGGGTTCGAACCGGTATCCTTACGCCGGTCCTTGTACTTTGCGCCACCTGCGCTTAACCCGCTGAGCTACAGCCCGACTCCCCCTAAATTCTTAATAGAATTTTTTTAAAACTAAATTTTGCTTCATAGGAAAGAGAGAAGTTGAGAGGGAAAGGGGATAGAGGGAGAGGGAGACAGGCATCTGCAGCACGACTTCACGGACTGTTAAGCTTCCTCCCAGCAGTCAGGTCTCTCTACCTGACGTTTGAGCCTGGCAACATGTACACTTAACCAGGTGTTATCAGCATCTGGCCCTCCCTAAACTAATCTTAATAAACGATCATCCCTGCAGGTGGACTCTTGAACTGGAAAACATGAGGTTTTGAGTTCAGTCCCTCACAGCGTATGAGCCAGTGCTGTTCTCATTCTCTCACCAATTAAGGAAAGTTAAAATAGATCAATTAAAAGCAAATGATAATCTTTTAAATATTAAAACATAAGCATTCACTTTTTATGCCACGTCAAGAGGTGGCACAAAATAAATACAGGACATGAAAATAATTACAATTTTCTAAATGACTGCCAGTTTTCACAGAACTAATGATTAGTGAACTAGACAAATTAAATATATGCATCTAGGAGACCAGGCGGTGGCGCACTGGGTTAAGCGCACACATTACAGTGTGCAAGGACCTGGGTTCGAGCCCCTGGTCCCCACCTGCAGAGGGAAAGCTTCACGAGTGGTGAGGCAGGGCTGCAGGTGTCTCTCTCCCTCTCTTCTTTCAATTTCTCTGTCTTTACATAACAATAAATATATGAATGTACCTCCCGCAAAATAAATGCTTTACACAGTTTCTTTCACTACTTTGAACAAAATTTGCATTATTTCAAGAGCAAAAAAAAAAGTTTCATAAAATTTAAAAACACATCTCATAAGTGCAAAGTTTTGTACCAGTGACAAATGCTGGAGAGGTTGTGGGGTCAAAGGAACCCTCCTGCACTGCTGGTGGGAATGTCAATTGGTCCATCCTCTGTGGAGAACAGTCTGGAGAACTCTCACAATGCTAGAAATGGACCTACCCTATGACCCTGCAATTCCTCTCTTGGGGATATATCCTAAGGACCCCAATACACGCATCCAAAAAGATCTGTGACCTATGTTCATAGCAGCACAATTTGTAATAGCCAAAACCTGGAAGCAAACCGTGTCCAACAACAGATGAGTGAGTGGCTGAGCAAGTTGTGGTCTATATACACAATGGAATACTACTCAGCTATAAAAAATGGTGACTTCACCGTTTCCAGCCGATCTTGGATGGAGCTTGAAGAAATCATGTTAAGTGAAATAAGTCAGAAACAGAAGGATGAATGTGGGATGATCTCAGTCTTGGGCAGAAGTTGAAAAACAAGATCAGAAGAGAAAACACAAGTAGAATCTGAACTGGAATTGGTGTACTGCACCAAAGTACAAGACTTTGGGGTGGGTGGGGGGCAAAGCACAGGTCCAAAAAGGATGACAGAGGACCTAGTTGGGGTTGTATTGTTATGTGGGAAACTGAGAAATGTTGTGTACAAACTATTGTATTTACTGTCGAATATAAAACATTAATTCCCCCAATAAAATTCAAAAAAAATAAGTGCCAAGTTTTATTACTTTCTGCATATACTGTGCCAACTAATTTAAATTGTATTGATATGGACATATTTCACAAATATTTTACTTATGTAATATACTTTACCTATGCTTTCAGGCGGGGTGTTCACTTCCAGGGCTTCACTGTGCTCACCTGATTTTTCACATAGAGACAGACAGACATACAAAGGGCAAAACAGTACAGCCCCAGAGCTTCCGCTGTGCAGTGCAGCCAGGCTGGCACCTAGATCTTGTACCTGACAGCACTGGCTCTGTCCCAGCTAAACTATCTAGCAGGCTCCTATCGAGTCACAAAAAGATGATTTTTCTCAAGCCATTTTTCATTTGCGATTTATAGTGGGAAAATTGTTTTATGCTGTAGAAACAGTTCCCCCAAACTTGTCTATGCAGGTTTAAGTTCATGAGCTCTTAAAACTAATAACAGAGGGGGGACAGGTGGTGGCGCACCTGGTTGAGCGCATGTATTACAATGCGCAAGGACGCAGATTCGAGCCCCGGTCCCCAGCTACAAGGGGAAAGCTTTGCGAGTGGTGAAGCAGTGCTGCAGGTGTTTCTCTGTCTCTCTCCCTATCACCCCCTTCCCTCTTGATTTCTGGCTGTCCTTATCCAATAAAGAAAGATATTTTAAAAAATTTTTTTTAACTAGTAACAGAGGGAAAACAAGCAATTAATGATTATTCAAATGATAGCAGCATCAAACATCTGCAGAATATTTCCCCTAATTTCTAAAATATTCACTTCTACCAGGAAATATGAGTACAGCAAGAAAGATGCTTATTTGCCTTATTCTGGACTGCTTTGGTTTGTGATTTGAGCTATATGACATATTTAAACCAAGAATAATTCTTATATTTTTAAATGAGAAAATTATAAACATATGTGTCATATATTCTCTATTTTTACCTGTTTATTTTACCCATATTCAAGGAAGCAAAACACTATCAAGAGAATTAAAAAAAAAACTAGTGAAATTCTCACCAATACCCAAAATTCTCAAAGTGAAATTTAATGGCTGCCATGATAATAACAGGAAATACTGCTCATACCAGAATTAAAGTTTAAACAGAAACCAATCCAAAAATTAAAATATGAGCGCTTTAATATCAGAGTTCAGTTTATGAAACATCTTAAGCTTCATCTATAAGGTGGATATTCAAATACGTATCTTTGTTGACTTATGAGGCCCTTTTATGGGCACCTGTAACTTAGGAAAAGTTTAATACTCTTCACTACAAAGGAGATGGGGTGGTGACACACCTAGCTGAGCGCACACATTACAGTGCACAAGGACCCGGGTTCAAGCCCCTGGTTCCCACCAGCAGGAAGAAAGCTTCGTGAGTGGTGAAACAGTGCTGCAGGTGTCTCTCTCTCTCCCTCCTTCCCTAGCTCCCTTTTCCCTCTCGATTTCTCTCCCTATCGAGTAAATGAATAAAATTTTTAAAAGATAAGCATCACGGGAATGGGCAGTAGCGCAGCGGGTTAAGCGCACGGGGCACAAAGCGCAAAGACCAAAGTAAGGATCCCGGTTCGAGCCCCCAGCTCCCCATCTGCAGAGGAGTCGCTTCACAGGCGGTGAAGCAGGTCTGCCGGAGTCTGTCTTTCTCTCCCCCTCTCTGTCCTTCTGCTCCTCTCTCCATTTCTCTGTGTCCTAACAACGACGACATCAATAGCAACAATAACTACCACAACAACAACAAAAAAGGGCAACAAAAGGGAAAATAAATAAATTTAAAAAAATAAAAGAGAAGTATCATTAAAAAATTAATGTCTTCACTATCAATAAATTAAGCCTCTCTATATTTTTGTTCAACTGTCTTATATTTGTCCATTTAAATTTACAATTCTGTCTGAATTAGAAAAAAGGAGGGGTCCTCTTAGCATAGACATAGTTTGACTGTCTTTATTAAAAAAATGTTTTAGCCATTATACCGCCTCCTGCTGTTTGATCTAAGGCACGCCGCCATTTGCCAAACTTGTTTCCCTTGGGCAGCTGCCCTAGTCAGAGGTCAAGCCAGCGCCGTGGTAACTGTTCTTTTGCTACGGACTGACCGACCGACCAAATAGCACCAATACATACGCACAAGTGCGCGCTTGCTGCTGTCAACCACGCCAAATCTGTACTGTTTATGTGTCTGGATTTCTGACGCTGCAGTTCAAGCTCTGTAGTCTGGCTTTACCTAGGACAGTCTCAGTATTCTGTAGTCAAAATGTGGGTATAGTTACTGAGAATTATAAAAATGGGGAGGGGTTGTCAATTGCATAATGGTTACGCAAAGAGACAATCATGCCTGAGGCTTTGAAGTCCCAGGTTCAAACCTCCCACACCACCATAAACTAGAGCTGAGCACTGGTAAAAATCAGTAAATAAATAAATAAATAAAAATGAGGACTGGTAGAAAGCTCACTTGGATAGTGCATTGCTGCCAGGTTTGAGCCCAACCCCCAGCACATTGGAGGAAGGTTTGGTGCTGTGGTGTCTCTCTCTCTCTCTCTCTTTTAACCATTCTCTCTCTGCCTCTATCTAAAATCTAATAATAGTACTATGGATACAATTGTTTTGTAATTATCTTAGTGTTACAGCTAACATAAAACTGTCTCCCACATAACTTAGATATATAACAAACCATCATCTTTCCTTACGAAATCTTTACATCTCTTCACTTAGAGAAATGTTTACGGTTAATTAGCTTGTACCGCTATTTTCAATGTTTCCATTACACAATGTTTCTTGATTCAATGTTATAAAATAAACTAAAAGTTACCCAGAACTATGCTAAGTCATTTATGTTAGTGTATTTGGTTTTTTTAAAAATATTTATTTATTTCCTTTTGTTGCCCTTGTTTTATTGTTGTCGTTATTGTTATTATTGATGTCGGCATTGTTGAATAGGACAGAGAGAAATGGAGAGAGATGGGGACGACAGAGAGGGTGAGAGATAAAGATAGACACCTGGCTTCACTGCTTGTGAAACAACTCCCCTGCAAGGGGAGGAGCCGGGGGGGGAGGGGGGGGGGACTGGAACCGGGATCCTCACTCCAATCCTTGAGCTTTGCGCCACGTGCGCTTAACCCGCTGCGCTACCGCCCGACTCCCAATGTTTGCTATTTGTATGAACAGGTTTCTCACCAATTTGGGAGGGAAAAGGACTGTAAAGGAAGGGAGCATAATCCTGTCAAAGAATGGATAAGCAACACATACAGGCAAACACTGGAAGATTTAAACGGCTATCAAACACGTGCAAAGACGCTCAACTTCATTTATGCAAAGAAAATTAAAATTATACCACTTATCTCCTAATGACCAGCGAAATTCTCTGTAAAGGTTACTGAGAAGTGAGCATTCTCACACGTTTCACGGCAATACAAAAATAGCACAACAGAGAAAAAAAGTAAAGTGTAGGTATGACTTAGAAAGGAAATGATGGGGAGTTGGGCGGTAGCACAGCTGGTTAAGCACAGGTGGCACAAAGCAAGGATCGGCTTAAGGATCCCGGTTCGAGCCCCCAGCTCCCCCACCTGCAGGGGAGTCGCTTCATGGGTGATGAAGCAGGTCTGCAGGTGTCTGTCTTTCTCTCCCCCTCTTTGTCTTCCCCTCCTCTCTCCATTTCTCTCTGTCCTATCCAACAATAACGACATCAATAATAACTACAACAATAAACCAACAAGGGCAATAAAAGGGAATAAGTAAATAAATATAAAAAATTTAAAAAACATTTAAAAAAAAAAAAAGAAAGGAAATGATGCCGGGGCCACAGAACTGAATATAAATGGGCAAAAAGATAGACAGACTGAAAGATATAGAGTGAAACCACATCTGTGATCTTAGGAAAACTATTCCAGCTTCCGCTACAGAGGGACAGGAACACAGAACTCTGGTGTTGGGGATGGTGAGGAATTATACCCTTATTAGCTCATAATTTGGAAAAAGACTAACAAAAATATTTTTGGAGGCCAGGAGGTGGCATACCTTGTTGAGCACACACACTACTTACTACACAAGGACCCAGGTTCAAGCCTCCAGTCCCCACCTGCAGGGAGCAAACTTCACGAGTGGTGAAGCAGGGTGTTTCTCTGTCTCTCTCCCTTGCCCCTCTCAATTTCTCTCTGTCTCTAATAATAATAAATAAATATATTAAATATATATTTTAAATAAAACAACTATTTGTAGGAAGGAAACCTGGTAGTATCTACAATAATTAGCAATTTATCTCCCACAAACACATATGCATTAGATCACATTCATACTAAATTAATATTAGCATAATATAACCAAGCCAAAAAACTGGAAGGAACCCAAGTTTTCAGCAAAACTGAATCTTTTGAGGCCAGGGTGGTGCAACTGGTTAAGCACACACATTACAGTACACAAGGCCCCAGATTCAAGCCCCTAGTCCTCACCCGCAGAGGGAAAGCTTCACAAACGGTGAAGCAGGTTTGCAGGTATCTATCTTTCTCTCCTCCTATCTTCCCGGACTCCCCTCTCAATTTCTCTCTGTCCTATCCAAAAAATAAAAAATGGCCACAGGAGCAGTGGCACTGAGCCCCAGTGATAACCTAGGAGTCAAAAAAAAAAAAAAAAAGAAAGAAAAATATAGAAGAATAAATATTGGGCATTTTCAGACAAGCCTCAAGCTTGTCAAGCAATGCAGAAGAGTGAGGAAGCAGAACATCCCTGTATCCATGGCTGAAACTGGATAAGTGTCTTCCAGAAAGAAATATGATGCTCCAGACACTGAGAAGAGAAGTCATACAGCCCAGACTAAGAAGAGATAAGCAAAAAAGGGCCTCACCAGCTGCACTGTCAAGAGGTTGGTCACAAGAAAACTTCTTGTGCTGGCAACTAGGTTGGGTACTAAAAAAGGGATAGAAGCCCCGTCAAGCCTCTGCTATAAAGACCTCAGGAACTCCAGGCCTGCGGTAGAGAAAGGGAACCTCAAAGAACTCTGGATGTGACAAATACCTGTAAAAGGACTGAGCCAGTTACCACACAAGTCTTCACATTGGGCAGAGATGCTCCCAGCGGAGGATCTTGGTCTCCCACAGTCTTTCTGCAGACAAGTAACAGCTAGAGATATCCAGACTCTGGAAGTGATAAAAACAAGGGAGGGAGGGAGGGAAGGAAGGAAGGAAGGAAGGAAGGAAGGAAGGAAGGAAGGAAGGAAGGAAGGGGGGAGGGAGGGAGGGGGAGGGGAGGGGAGGGGAGGGGAAAAGGGAAGAGTGAGAGTAGAAGAGGGGAAGAAGGATGAGAGGGGAGAAAGGAGGGGAGAAAATGGGAAGTTCATCCTGAAAAACATGATGGAGGGGTCAGGAGGTAGGGCAACTGGCTAAACACATTTTATAGTGCACAAGGACCCAGGTTCGGGACCCTGATCCCCACCTGCAGGGGAAAAGCCTCACAAGTAATGAAGCAGTGCTGCAGATGTCTCTGTCCCCCTGACTGATTTCTGACTGTCTCTAGCCAATTAATAAAAAAAGATAATAATAAGAATAATATTTTAAAAGCCTGCATGGCAAGAAAAGAAAAAAAAAATTTTATTTTTTTTTGGCCTCCAGGGTTATTGCTGGGGCTCAGTGCCTGCAATATGAATCCACTGCTCCTGGAGGCTATTTTTTCCCTTTTGTTGCCCTGGTTGTTTTGTTGTTGTGGTTATTATTGTTGTTGTTAATAATGTCATCATTGTTGGATAGGACAGAGAGAAATGGAGAGAGGAGGGGAAGACAAAGAGGGGGAGAGAAAGATAGACACCTGCAGACCTGCTTCACTGCTCATGAAGCAACCCCCCTGCAGGTGGGGAGCCAGGGGCTCAGAACTGGGATCCTTACTTCAGTCTTTGAGCTTTGCGCCATGTGTGCTTAACCCGCTGCTCTACCGCCCCACCCCCAAGAAAAGAAAGTCTTTTGTTTTATTTTAGTTTAGTTTAGTTTTTCCTCCAGGGTTATTGCTGGGGCTCGGTGCCTGCACCACAAGTCCACTGCTCCTGGAGACTATTTTTTTCCCTTCTGTTGCCCTTGTTGTTATTATTGTTGTGGTTATTATTGTTGTTGTTACGTCAGTAACAACAACAATAATAACAATAATAACCACAACAATAATTTTTCTCTTTGATGAAACATTTGCAGTAGTACAACTGCAGTTTAGGGCCAGAAAGTATGGCGCTTGGATAGTGTGCTGCTCTGCCATGTGCAGACCCAGGTGCCAGTCCCGCCCACGCCACAATGGAGGACACTTAGGAACTGTGGTTGCTCTCTCTGTCCTATCCAACAACGACAACAACAATAATAACTACAACAATAAAACAAGGGCAACAAAAGGGAATAAATAAATAAAATAAATATTCAAAAAAAAAAAGAAAAGTGGGAGTCGGGCTGTAGCGCAGCGGGTTAAGCGCAGGTGGCGCAAAGCACAAGGACCCGCATAAGGATCCCGGTTCGAACCCCGGCTCCCCACCTGCAGGGGAGTCGCTTCACAGGCGGTGAAGCAGGTCTGCAGGTGTCTATCTTTCTCTCCTCCTCTCTGTCTTCCCCTCCTCTCTCCATTTCTCTCTGTCCTATCCAACAACGACAACAACAATAATAACTACAACAATAAAACAACAAGGGCAACAAAAGGGAATAAATAAATAAAATAAATATTAAAAAAAAAAAGGAACTGTGGTTGCTTTCCCCACTTCTCTCTCTCTGTCTCTCTCTAAGGGGGGTGGGGGGGGAGGTTATCCCAGAGCAGTGAAGACTTAGCAATGACCCCAAAAAACCAAACAACAGCGTATACACACACACACACACACACACACACACACACACACGTTCAGTTTATTAAATTCCTCTGAGATTCAATACATAAATGCTGGCACTGTGGGCAGGGCATGGTACAGACAAGGAACAAGGCTTCCCAGTGAACATCCTTATTATTTTTAGTTTAGAGTCACATGTAGAATTGCATACTCAACTGTAAACCATTAATCCCCCAATAATTTTTTAAAGATGATTACTCCATAGAAATAACTGCACAATAACCTATAGTATTGTAGATATTATAAGAAAAAAAAATAAATGTCAAAAAATAAAAAAGAACTGATACTCAAAACAATCACTTTTGGATTCAAAGGTGTCTACTCAGTTTATGGACTGGCATACATAGACCACCGCATCTTTTTATAATCTTGCTATGAATCTGGGAACCAGGTATGATAGTTACCTTTAATTCACTCAAAAACCCTTGAGTGTCACTGCCTGCACAAAACTAAGCAAGCAAATAGTGAGCAACAAAGCTGGAACTGAAAAACCACAAATCCCTTTCCAAATACTGGGTTCGCTTCTATATTGAGTATGTGAAATTCTAGCTTCAAAGACAGTAAGTACTGCTTCGAATTATTTACAGGAAACTTCCCAACACAATATTAAGCCCAGATTTTTATATACCACACATTAGTATTTATCAAAGAGCAATGTGAAAGCATTCCAAGTGTAATATACTCAGCAGCATTTCAAAGGGAAAAAATGTAATTAACCCTAGGTAGGGATGTGCACTTAATTATAGATTCTATTTCACAAATGAATTTTTTGAAAACTCCTGCATTACAAAACAATTTCTGATTCACTGTCATGTAGGAAAATGACAAGACCTCACAGCTTTAATGTATATGTTAATGCTTCTACCTTATTTCAGGTGTTCTTAAATCTGAAATGCATGTTTCCCCTGAGATACAAAAGAACACTGTTTCTATGCAAGGTATCTGGAAATGGTCTTACCATTTTCTCCTATGGAAAAAAATGTGTTCCCAGGCTCTAAAGGCCACCTCCCCGGAGCCTGGGGGTAACGCTTTAGGATAAGCGCAAGTGGCGGGAAGGCAGGGACCCGCGCAAGGATCCCGGTTACAGCCCCCGGCTCCCCACCTGCAGGGACGTCGCTTCACAAGCGGTGAAGCAGGTCTGCAGGTGGCTATCTTTCTCTCTCCCTCTGTCTTTCCCTGCTCTCTCCATGTCTCTCTGTCCTATCCAACAACAACGACAGTAACAACAACAACAACGACAACGATAAACAACCAGGGCAACAAAAGGGAAACAACAGCCTCCAGGAGCGGCAGATTCATAATGCAGGGGCTAGCCCTGGAGGCAACAAAAAAGGCATCTAGCAAGTCATAACAGACAGGAACAAGCTATTTTTGGACAGCAGGAGAAAATTACAAAGTATGTTTTATGTCTACTCACACCCATAAGCAACGTTTCCCCTAAAGTGAAGTTATTCCCTGAAGGTAAGTTACCACTATACTGGTGGGTATCTCTGTACAATACCTCTGAGTTCGTGTGTGTGTGTGTGTGTGTGTGTGTGTGTGTGTGTGTGTGTGTGTGTGTGTGTGTGTGTGTGTGTGTGTGTTGTGTGTGACTCAATTCTGTGAGTGTGAGATAGAGGGGAAGAGACAGGAACCAGAATACTGCTTAGGTATGGCATATGGTAGAAACTCAGGCATGAAAGCCTTATACTCAACCACGAAGCTATATCCTGGTCTATTGGCTTTCTTGATTATAGTATACATCTACAAAGTTCCTTCTCAATCCCTTGGGTTGGATCATCCACATTACTTTACATTGGGGGGTGGTGAGGGTGGGAGAAAGACGGCACAGCACTGAAGCTTCCTCTGCAGCATTGGAGGCCAGGAACAAGCCTGACTGCCCACGTGGCCAAGCAGGCACACACTCTTGAGCTACTTTACCAGCCCTTAACTGTCTCCCTCCCTTCATTTCCCAGAGCTCTGCTGGGGCTCCGTGTCTATTTGTGAAGCTTCTCCCCTGTATGGTGTTTGACCCAGGGGCTCAAGTCTGGGTCCTCAATCAAGTGAGTGGCCTCCTGGCCACTAGACCACCAACATTTAATTACTGGCAGGACTGGATTAAAAGCTACCATGTTGCTATCTGTTTTCTTCATTGTTATAGTCATTGCTTCCTCTTCTTTCTCTAGCACTGGGCATTTTTTTTTTTTTTTTTTGCGATTTCATTGCTTCACTGGATTTATTAACATCCTCATTTCAAAATGTTAATTTTAAATTTAATTAAAATATACACTTTTAATTAATCTGAGGCCACCTTCAAATAAAAGTGTGCAATTCTGTGTGGAGCATTAAGAACACTATAAGAGGGCTGGCAAAATAGTTCATTAAAACGACATCAATAACAACAACAATAATAATAATCACGATTAAAAAAAACCCAAGGGCAACAAAAGGGGGAAAAATAGCCTCCAGAATCAGTGGATTCATAGTGCAACACTGAGCCCCAGCAATCAGCCTGGAAACCTCATCTGCAGAGTGTACCGCTTTGCATGTGCACAACCGGGTTTGAATGCAACCCCTATCCCACTGGAGTAAGTTTCTGCTCTGTGGTTACTCTCTCTTCCTGTCTGCCTCACTCCATCTTAAAATTAAAAATAAACAGGACAGTGGCACACCAGGTTAAGTGTACACAGTACTGAGTGCAAGGATCCCGGTTGGAGCCGCGGCTGCCCGCCTGTAGTTGGGAGTCACTTCACAAGCGGTGAAGCGGGTCTGCAGATGTCTATGTTTCTCTCTCCCTCTCTATTTCTCTGTCCTATCCAAAAAAATTAAAAAAAAAAAAAAAGGCTGCAGGAACAGTGGATTCGTAGTGTAGGCACTGAACCACAGCAATAACCCTGGAGATAAAAAAATAATAAAAATAAAAATGAATAAAAGTCATCCGAAAGCAGTAACAACACCAAGACAAAACAAAACCAAAAAATACCATAGTAATATATTCCCAATCCCTCTTTCACTGTTTTTGCTAGTATTGTGAGATCTTCTCATACATATTGCTACTGTTTTTTGCTTTAAACAATTAGAAAAGGGTAGATCAACTAAAGATTCATCAGCTAAATCTAGATCACCTGTTGCAGGAAATAAAGTTTTCTTACACAATCATGTTTGTGTGTGTATCTCAAACTACAATGATGGAGCAGAGTAGATCTAACTGGCTGTGCAGCTCAAAGCATACATTTCATTGGGGATAATAGTTTAGAATACAGTTGTTCTACCAGATGGTTTCACTCATATGTGGAACCTTGGAAGGGAGAGGCACAGAAGCAAGCACAGTGTTCCCAGCACTTGTGAGAACTATGGTGGTTATCTTTGCAAGGTGGGAGGGTGAGGATACAGGACTTTGGTAGTGGGCATTGTGTGCAGCACTGCACTGTGATCTTATAATTTTTTTTTCTTTTTTGCCTCCAGGGTTATTGCTGGGGCTCGGTGCCTGTACCATGAATCCACCGCTCCTGGAGGCCATTTTTCCCCCTTTTGTTGCCCTTGTTGTGGTTATTATTGTTGTTGTTGATGTCGTTGTTGTTGGATTGGACAGAGAGAAATGGAAAGAGGAGGGGAAGACAGAGAGGGGGAGAGAAAGACACCTGCAGACCTGCTTCACTGCTTGTGAAGCGACTTCCCAGCAGGTGGGGAGCCGGGGGTTTGAACCGTTTTGCACCACGTGCACTTAACCGCTGCTACTGCCCGAGCCCCGACCTTACAATCTTGCAACCTACCAGGAAACACAAATTTTAAAATGAGGAAAAGGAAGAATACAGTTGTTGACACACGGAGCATAAAATAGTTTAACCTGGCTTTTAACAGAAATGGTTTGCTTAACTATTTATTCAGGAAGATAAAAGGGAAAGTACTTTTCTTATTTTTCTGTTTTCAGTGTTATTTCTGTAGGTTTAAGTTTGTATATACCACATTCTTTCTACCTGAAGAACTTGTCTGAACACTTCCAAATAGTAGATCTGGCTGGTAATCAATATCTTATTATTGTTTTCTCTTAAAAAATTATTTTTCGGGAGGGGGAGACAGCATAATGGTTATGCAAACAGACTCATGCCTGAGGCTCCTATCCCCATAAGCCAGAGCTGAGCAGTGCTCTGGTGTTTCAAAAAAATAAATAAATAAATAAATAAATAAATAAATAAATAAAAATTATTTTTCCTCCCCACCTGCAGGGGGAAAGCTTTGTGAGTGGTGAAGCAGGGTTGCAGGTGTCTTTCTGTCTCTTCCCCTCTCTGTCTCACCATTCCTCTCGATTTCTGTCTCTATCCAATCAACAAATAAAGATACAAAAAAAAAAAACTTTAAAAAAGAAAAAATATTTTCCCATCATTTTTAAAGGTATTTCATTCAGGGACAGGGCAGTGGCACACCTGGTTAAGCGCACATCCTACAGGGTGCAAGGACCCAGGTTTGAGCCCTTGGTCCCCACTTGCAGGGGGAAAGCTTTGCACCTGGTGAAGCAGAGCTGCGGGTGTCTGTCTCGCTCCCTTGCTATCACCTCCACCCCTCTTGATTTCTGGCAGTCTATCCAATAAAGATTATTTTTTTTAAAGAAGATACTTCAAGGAGTTGGGCAGTAGCACAGTGGGTTAAGCGCACATGGCGCAAAGAGCAAGGACCGGCCTAAGTATCCAGGTTCAAGCCCCCGGCTCTCCCAACTGCAAGGGAGTTGCTTCACAAGCGGTGAAGCAGGTCTGTAGGTGTCTATCTTTCTCTCCCCCTCTGTCTTCCGGTGAAGCAGGTCTGTAGGTGTCTATCTTTCTCTCCCCCTCTCTGTCTTCCCCTTCTCTCTCTATTTCTCTCTGTCCTATCCAACAATGATGACAACAACAGCAGCAATAATAACTACCACAATAAAAAACAACAAGGGCAACAAAAGGGAAAATAATAAATAAAAATAAAAAGATACTTCATTGAGTGCATATTTGTAGGCAGATTTTTTTTTAAGCTTTTGATTTTTTATTATTTATTTATGAAAGGGATAGGAGAGAAAGAACCAGGTATCACTCTAGTAACATGCTGCTGGGGATCAAACTCAATACCTCATGCTTGAGAGTCCAACACTTTATCCACTGAGCCACCTCCCTGACCACCAGATTTTATTTTTTTAACCAATTTAAAAACGGCACTCTAGGGAGTCCTGCAGTAGTGCAGCGGGTTAAGAGCAGGTGGCGCAAACAGCAAGTACCTGCTTCAAGCACCTGGCTCCCCACCTGCAAGAAGTTGCTTCACAGTAGGTGAAGCAGGTCTGCAGGTGTCTTCCCCTCCTCTCTCCATTTCTCTCTGTCCTTTCCAACAATGACGACAACAATAATAACTACAACAACAATAAAACAAGGGCAACAAAAGGGAATTAATTAATGGCACTCTAATCTCTTAATTAGCTTCCACATTTTCTGGATTAAAAAGTCAACTATCAGGGAGTCAGGCGGTATCACAGCAAGTTAAGCGCACGTGGTGCAAAGCTCAAGGGCCCACGTTAAGGATCCCAGTTGGAGCCCTGGCTCCCCACCAGTAGGGGAGTTGCTTCACAAGTGGTAGAGCAGGTCTGCAGGTAGGTATCTCTCTCTCATCCTGTCTTCCCCTCCTCTCTCCATTTCTCTCTGTCCTATCCAACAACAACGACATCACTAACAACAACAATAACTACAACAATAAAGGGCAACAAAAGGAAATAAATATTTTGAAAAATAAAAGGAAAGAAAATGGTGCTTGTTGGTGGGGAAGGGGCATCCATGTCCTTATTCTCTAAGTTTTCTTTGAATCTGTCTCTTGTTAATTTGGGAGGATCACCCTTCAATTCGCTATTTCTTTTTTTGTCAGTCATGGCTTTACTGTTCCTGGCCAACATCTTCTGTGGAGGAGGGGGGTTGGGGAGTAAGGATGAAGTGGGGGCACCACAGCACTGAGGCTTCCTCCAATGCATTGGAGACCAGCCTCCAACATGGGTCATGCATGTGCATGGCAAAGTAAGTGTGCTATCCAAGTGAGCTATTCTGCCGTCCCTTCAGTCATTATTTCTTAAAATGTTTTTTGCCCCATTCTCTTTCCTTTCGACGGTCATACAACCTTGAACACACATTCTTGTCTTTTTCTTTTCCTTCTAGTTTTTCAATCGTATGTATATAAAATCTTTTGAAGCAGTTTTTAAATTATATTTTATTTATTTTTCCTTTTGTTGCCCTTGTTTTTTTATTGTTGTAGTTATTATTGCTGTTGTTATCGATGTTGTAATTGTTGGATAGGACAGAGAGAAATGGAGAGAGATGGGGAAGACAGGGCGAGTGAAAGACACCTGCAGACCTGCTTCACTGCTTGTGAAGCAACCTCCCTGCAGGTGGGGAGCCGGGGGCTCAAACCGGGATCCTTACACTGGTCCTTATGCTTTACACCACATGCACTTAACCCACTGCACTACCAACCGAATCCCTTGAAGCATTTTTTTAAAATATTTTTTTATTCCCTGTTGTTGCCCTTGTTTTATTGTTTGTTATTGTTGTTGTCATTGTTGGATAGGACAGAGAGAAATGGAGAGAGATGGGGGAGATGGAGAGGGGAAGAGAACCTGCAGACCTGCTTCACCACCAGTGAAACGACTCCCCTGCAGGTGGAGAGCCAGAGGCTCGAACTGTGATCCTTATTCTGGTCCTTGTGCTTTGCGCCACGTGCATTTAACCCGCTATGCTACCGCCCTACTCGCCAGTGTGATAATTTTTTTTTTTTATATATGTTTCCTTTTAAAAAAATATTCCCTTTTGTTGCCCTTGTTGTTTTATTGTTGTAGTTGTTGGATAAGACAGTGAGAAATGGAGAGAGGAGGGGAAGACAGAGAGGGGAAGAGAAAGACAGACACCTGCAGACCTGCTTCACCACTTATGATTTCCCTGCAGGTGGGGAGGCAGGGGCTCCAACTGGGATCCTTATACCAGTCCTTGAGCTTTACGCCACATGCGCTTAACCCACTGCACTACCGCCAGATTGATAATTTCTATCTTTAAAGTTCACTGATTCTCTCCTCAACTGTGTAGTTATTCTATTCTATTGTTAGTTATTAAAAAAAAAAAAAAGGAAACACTTCTTAGTTTAAGTGGCAGGAAAAGGTTGGGAAAAGCATCCTCGCTGATCTGAGAAACCCCAGCTGTAACACGTATTGTGTTTCTGGGTCTGAGGATACAGCTTGTTCCCATCTCTTGTCTTCCTGGTCTCCCTCCACAGGTGTGTGCTTAGTATAGCCTGAGAAAGTAAGTGTTATTCCCCAATTCCCTTCCCGCAGGAACTCTGAATGTTATAAATGTCCTAAGACAGTCTTGTTGCCTTGTTCTCCAACACTTCCAATGTCCACAGATTTTTGCTATATAGTAGGAGGTAGGGGTGTGGTGGGGAGGGTTCCCTTCTACTGTTCTCCTTAGGGCATGAGTTTAAAAAGTGACTTTTTTTTCAAAGATTTTATTCATTTATTAATGAGAAACATAGGAGGAGAGAGAGAAATAACCAGACATCACTCTGGCACATGTGCTGCCAGGGATTGAACTCAGAACCTCATGCATGTGAGTCTAATGCTCTCTTCACTGCGCCACCTCACGGACCACTAAAAAGCTACTTAGAATTCTTTCAAGATTTCATCTCTTGGTTTTTGTTTTTTTTTTTTAAGATTTTATTTATTTATGAGAAAGATAGGGGGCGAGAGAAAGAACCAGACATCACTCTGGCACATATGCTGCTGGGGATCTAACTCGGGACCTCATGCTTGAGTCTAAAGCTTCACCATTGCGCCGCCTCCCGGACCACAATCTCTGGAGGTTCTTATGTTCAGCAGTCAGAGAGCACCTACAAAGGTGTCTGTCCCAGACTTGATTTCCTCACAGATGTTGTATGCTCATGACACTCACTAGTTTGTCCACGATTCTACCTGACAAACAGGCACAGCCTAAGTTCAAGAAGCACCAGTGCTGTGGTGTCTCTGTATCGTCACATAAATGAAAAGTTGCTCTGGACGAGGTGAAGTCATACATTTGCGAGGTCATAGCTCAAGAAGAAAAAAAAAAGTCCTTCATGAGTAAGTGGATTTTCCTCTTTCCCTGCAGGATCTGTTAGTCCCTAGGTTTTGAAGTTAGGTTCTTTTTTGTTTATTTTTTAATTTCTTTATTGAGGGATTAATGTTTTATAGTAGGCAGTAAATACAATAGTTTGTACATGCATAACATTTCCCCGTAACAACACATACAACATAACAATACAACCCCCACTAGGTCCTCTGCCATCATGTTCCAGGGCCTGAACCCTCAGCCCCCTCCCACCCACCCCAGAGCCTTCTACTTTCATGCAATATACCAACTCTAGTCCAAGGGCTCTTTCTCATTACCAGGTTAATGTAGCACTTTTTTTTTTTTTTATTTTTATTTAGTGACAAGAAATACTGATAAAACCATAGGATAAGGAACAATTCCACACAATTCCCACCACCAAAACTCTGTATCCAACCCCTCCTCCCTTGACAGCTTTCCTACCCTTTTTGTAAAATATTTATTTCCCATTTATTGCCCTTGTTTTATTGTTGTAGTTATTATTGATGTTGTCATTGTTGGATAGGACAGAGAGAAATGGAGAGAGGAGGAGAAGACAGAGATGGGAAGAGAAAGACAGACACCTGCAGGCCTGCTTCACCGATTGTGAAACAACTCCCTTGCAGGTGGGGAGCCAGGGGCTCGAACCCAGATCCTTACTTCGGTCCTTGAGCCACATGCACTTAACCTGCTGTACTACCACCCTACTCCCCAGCTTTCATGTTCTTTATCCCTCTGGGAGTATGGACCCAGGGTCATTATGGGGGGAGAAGGTGGAAGGTCTGGTTCTGTAATTGCTTCCCCACTGAACATGGGCATTGATAGGTTGATCCATACTCTCAACCTATTTCTCTCTTTCCCTAGAGGGGCAGGGATCTGGGAGTGTAACACTTTTCTACAAGATGGGTGGGCTCTTCACATCCCATGTCAGAATTCATAAACCCTGATTACTTCTCTAATTCCCTTTTGTTGCCCTTGTTTTATTGTTGTAGTTGTTGTTGTTACTGAGGTCATTGTTGTTGGATAGGAAGGACAGACAGAAATGAAGAGAGGAAGGAAAGACAGATGGGGGGAGGAAGACAGACACCTGCAGACCTGCTTCACCGCTTGTGAAGCGACTCCCCTGCAGGTGGGGAGCCTGGGGCTCGAACCAGGATCCTTATCACCGGTTCTTAAGTTTCGCGCCATTTGTACTCAACCCAAGCGCTACTGCCCTACTCCTAAACCCTGATTACCTTTTCAAACGCTCTTTTGGAATATAAATATTTGATGACTGTTCCATACTTCTAAGGTTTATAAATTCCTATGTATAAATTAACATGCACCCAATTCTTATTCAAACCCCCCCCATACCCTGATTGCACTCACTTTTTTTCCATGTTAAAAAGAGTAATTGAATGGCTATGTATAAATTGTCTATGGGAAAAGGACAGATTTACTCTACTTTAGATTAAATCTGTTAGTGAAAATTAAACGTGATCTGAAGAGTTCGTCTTCTGTGGCTTGTTGATTATAAAGAATAAAATACACATATATGTACCACAATTCTCTGTATATCATTATCATCTGGTACTCTGCAATGTGTTTCTAGTTTAGAGTTTGCCCCTTGAGTAAAACACACATGAACACACACACACACACACACACACACACACACACACACACCTTCCTTCCTTCACACTCCCACTGCATCCTCTTTGGTCACATTTTTAAAACTACAGGAATGTTCCTATTCAGAAAGACTCAAAATACAGGCTTCTGTTTAAATATATTATCTGAATCCTGCTCTGCTCAGCCTCAATCTGGATTTCTCTCCACTAAGTATCTATGAGTCTGTCTTGTAAAATCCTACCACAAATAAACATTTTAAGGTATGTAAAAATAAGTTTATGTATTTCTTGCTCTTCCTCACTTATTACCAAGTTTGAGAAGAACTGCTTTATTATTTTTTTTTCATTTAGACAGATTGTAGGCATACATTTTCCAGTTGCATCAAAAAAAAAAAATTGAAATGACCTTTAATATGCTATCTTCATATAGTAACTAATCCAAAATAGAAAACTACCCTTGCACCAAATGAAGTCTCAGGGACAGATGCACTGATTAGAGACTATGACAACATAACTTGGGCTGTCTGAAAGACCATCGAAGGCAGATGTTCCATCGTTATGACTCATCTAATCATTTACTTATACCAGTGTCCAGTATGCCTCTCACATCACAGCAGCCAAGCAATAAAAAATAAACTCCAAATTTTTTTTCTTGCAAATGTAAACTACGCACTTACATTCAAATTATATCTAAATAGAAAAAAAAGTCTTCTGTGACTTTCTGTCTTTAATCACAAAATTCATGTAGAGTTTCCATATATGAACTTGTCGAGGTAAAGCAAGTCAGCTGTACTGCAGAGATATACCACCTGGGAAAATGCAGTTACACATACTTTACATTTGCTTTTTTATTGAAATGAAAATGGAATAGTGGCACAAAGCTTTTTACAAAACACAAGATAAATTTGGTTTAAGTGAGTAATTTTATTCCATTAGTTCTGAAATCTGTTCACTGAAAAAAATTGTCTGAGGAAACTACTTGTCAATTCAATAATGTCAATATATTACTACTGCTCACTTATTTAAATAAATCATAATGAGAATCATTTAAGAGAATATGAAAGGGGGAAATTCAGGTGACTTAGATGCATTGGTAAAGTTCTCTAAGCATTTACTGCAGTTAATGTTACCTTCAGTAAAAAAGGAAGTTATTTATAAGTCTAAATATTTATCCTACTAGCAATCTCAAGTCTTAATCAAATACCTCCACTTTTTTCTTTTGAACAAAAGCAAATGAATTAAAATGAAAAAAAAAAAACCTTTAGCTAGAAATTTACAAAGTGGAATAACTAGTAAAGTGATCGTGAATGGATCGTTCATACTAGGAGTAGTGAACTATATTTGAAAGCCCAACTGTATAGCTAGTTATGTTCCACACATGTGGGGTTTTCAACGTTTATTCTTTTGTTAAAGACAAGTTTTGAAACTGAGAAAACCATTTAATAACACAAGCACCTTCTGCAAAAATAATAGGTAAATTTTTATGGAACTGTCTTATTAAACAGTAGTCAACAGTTGCATACAATCAGTAAACAAGTTCAGCTCAAAAAAAGAACTACATTTCCATTTAGTGGCTGTAATTTAGATTATTCTAGCGTGTAATACTTTAATTGTATAAAATAAAGCTAATGTCACAAATATAAAAGAACTTCTTGCAAAGCAAATACCACAAGTAATTTTGTTGCTGGTGATGATGATTGACAAATGATGAGTACTTTGTTCAAATGTATAAATTATGCACATAAGACAACAGATCGTTTGTATAACAAAAGAAAAAAACTAAAGAGAATCTCTTCAATATTTTATGATCAAAATTTTCATCGTATACCTTGTCAGAATATCTACTTAATTTTTGAACAGCTAAAGTATTTTTTTGTACAGGGAAATATAGTATTCTCAACAGTAAAAAAAAAAAAAAAAAAAAAAAAAGAAGGCTGAACCTGACAAATTCAGATTAAATATCAGTGTATATTACCAATATGTTGCTATAATGTCAATGTATCACATAGTTTAATAAATTAGGTTATGTGACCCAGGAGGTGGTACAAATGTCTGTATATATTACCAATATGTTCCTATACTGGCAATGTATCACATAGTTTAATAATTTAGGTTACGTGACCCAGGAGGTAGTGCAGTGAACCCAGGAGGTGGTACAGTAGATAAAGCATTAGATTCTCACACAGAGTCCTAGGTTCAGTCCCTAGCACTGTGTGTGCCGGAGTGATACTCTGGTTCTCTCTCTCCATTCCTCCATTCTCTTTCATAAAAGCTTTTTCTTAATAAAACTGAATTAAAAAAGAAATGTAAATGATGAGGCAATAATTTAGGTTAAAACAGTTATTTAAAACTGAACACACACATACATATGGATACAAATTAATTTAGTCCCTATCAAAAAGTTTGGAGATTCCTGAAAAAAACTGACAATCAACCTATCATCTGACCCAGCAATTGCTGTCCTAGGTATCTATCCAAAGAACACAAAAACATCTATCCAAAAAAGATAAAAACCCTGTCTTGTATATGACCTAAGAGGGAAAAGTGAATTTCTTGCCACTGAGCATGATGTTGACCAGGCATTTGCTGTGTATAGACTTTACTATAATAAGCCAGAGAATTCCCACTTTAAAGAGCTTTGATCATGATAGGAAATTGAATCTCGAAAGGCCATCTCTGCATCCTCTGAGATGACCAGGTGCTTTCTGGCCATCTTACTGTTCCTGTGCTAAAGCGCATACCTTCACTGCTTGACATACAGTAAGTCATCCTTGCATCCCTGGGCTGTAGCCCATTTTGCTAGGATGTTGTTCAGCATTAGCATCTATTTTCATCAGGGATGCCGTACTATAGTTTCCTCTTTCTATTACCTCTTGGGCTACTCTGGTATCAGGGCAGTGTTGGCTTTAGAGGACACGTTAGGACGCACTTCTGTACTCTCAATTTTTTGGAGGAGCTTGCGAACTACAGGTAGTAACTCCTCCTTGAAGATGTTGTAAAATTCATTGGCAAAAATCATCCAGTCCTGAATTTTTATTTCGGGAGAGAATTTTGATTACTGAAGAAAAATCATTTACAATAGGATCATTATTTTGATTTTACAAAAACAATAATAATTAATAAGCTCTTACAACCTATAAATACAAATTCTCACTCCAGATAAAATACTAACATACGGTATTTTCTAAAGTACTTTATATATCCCTTTCCTTCAAAGAAACTTAGAAAAGCCATTTCTAAGAGTCACAAAATCACAGCTCCTCTGGCTAAACACAACTTCTCTTTCCCTTTGAACTCCAGAGATAAGACAAGTGCTTGTGAAAAATCAAAATAATAGCGATGAGTACTTAAGATACAAAAAGACAATGTGAAGACTCTCTTGAAGTAACTAGATTCTAAACCAAATGAGACTACAGACTTTAAACATGGAACCTTGAATGCTTTAGTCAATTAACTAATAAAAGTGTACACAGTCTATAAGGGATAGCAGTTAAAAGGAAGGACTTTAGATCAAAGAGCCACCAACTCTCAGATGTGTCACTTACTAACTTGAGTTACTTAACCTGTTTCTCATATATAAAATGGCAGTGCCTACTTTATGTGAATACTGTGAAAAATTAAAGGAGGTAATGGGCAGTTAGTCCTTTAATGCCTGAAACATATTAATCCTCAGTAAATAAAATCTTCTGGTAATAGTTCATGTTGCTCATGTCATGCAAGGTGAGTCAAAGATGATGATGGAAAAGCTGGGTGAAGTAGTTCCTTCCAGCAAATGTCAAGATATAGTCAGTCCAGTAGTTTCTCTGCCATTCTCCAGTGTGCTGCTATAGATCTCTTACTCAACAGGATATGAAAATGCAATACAGAATGTGTGCATATTTTTACCAACATTTCATATACACATATTATCTGAAGTAATAACTTTGTTTCCTTTTTTAGACTGCCTGTTATCCTAAAATGTATTAAAAATAAAAATACTGTCTAGCAAGTTACTCAATGAAAAAGGCATAACCCTTCTACATAAATACTTAATATAAAGTCCCTATTTAACTAAAATAGACTAGTCTCTTAATACTTCTCAAATAAAATGGAGAAAAAATAGTTCTAAATTATGAATCACAATGCCAACAAAGCAGGGCTGGCAAAAAGAACTGCAAGAGATTATAACAAAGAATTCAAATTCAAATTACAGCTTGGTCTTAATTTACATCAAATTTAATGAGATTAACTACAAAAATCCCATCAGTACAGCAAACCAGATCAAACCATCACCCTGTAATTCCAGAGCATTTGGGCTACTCCGTTCTCTCCCAGTCCAGCTAGAGGGCTTTGGAGAAACTTCCACATCAATACTCTTGCGGTATTACTTGTTGTTTCTTTCTGAAAGTTAACCAATTCTGCATCTTTACAGCCCATTGGCTACGTGGGCATTATATAATTTTTTCCACTGATCCACTTAGACTTTCTGTTCTCAATGCTTATTGTACAATTTACATTTATAGTTGGTTAAATAGGGTAGTAATTTTCCTTTGGAAAAATCTACATGAATAAATATCTTACAAGAAACAGTAAGAGAAGTGAATCCTGTGATTCTTGACTTTCTCTTCAATAACTACTTCCCTCTCCCTCTCTCTCTCTCTCAAGCTTTACTTTATTTCAACAGATGGGCTGCAGGAGGCCAGCACACTGCTCCAGCGTATTCAGTTTTGCACTCTATCTGCTGAGCCTACCTATTTCCCTGGTCAACAATAATAATAGTACAGCAAAGGAAAGGGATACAAGAAGTCACCCAAGGGGCCGAGCAGTGGTACACCTGGTTGAGTGCATACATTACAGTGCCCAAGGATGTAGGTTCAAGGCTGCAGTCCCCGCATGCAGGGTGGAAAGCTTCAAGAGAGGTAAAGCAAGTCTGCAGGTGTCTATCTCCCCTACCCCTCTTAATTTCTCTCCAATTCTATCCAATAATAAATAAATATTTTTAAAATAAAGATAAATAAAAATATTTATTAAAAAAATAAAGAGTAGTCCGGGAGGTGGCTCAGTGGATAAAGCACTGGACTCTCAAGCATGAGATTCTGAGTTCAATCCCTGACAGCACATATACCAGAGTGATGTCTGGTTCTTTCTCTCTCCTCCTATCCCTCTTATTAATAAATAAAATATTTTTAAAAAATTAAAAAACAAAAAGGAGTCATTGACTAAAGAAGCATCAAAGCAAAATCTAACACATAACATTAAGGAAATGATAAATTGTAGATTACTGGCAAAATGAAATATCCACTAAAAATAATATTAAAGGTATTCTAAAGCAAGTAAATATTTTATAATACAATATTAAGGAATTACATGCCTTTATGAAAAATATGTAGGGTAGTAGTTGAAAGAAATTTTACTAAAACTCTGATCATCAGCATCAGTAGCTGTGTATTTGTTATTTTGTTTATTATATATTATATGTGTTATATATTATATTAAATGTATCCATTTATTTGTAATATTTTATTTAAACTCCCTAAGACTAGGCTTCCTTGTTTCTAAAATGAGGTACTAAGTTCTAACTCAGCAGTACCAAAAGAATCAACTGATCTTACCTAAAAATGTGTGGTTCCTAACTTAATAAATTCCTTTCCCTATCCATATTGATCTGTCTTAAATTAATATCATGAGCATAAGAAAAGCGTCATACTGGGGCTAGGCAGTGGCACACCTGGTTAAGCGCACACATTTCAGTGCGCAAGGACCCAGGTTCAAGCCCCTGGTCCCCACCTGTAGGGGGAAAGCTTCATGAGTGGTGAAGCAGGGCTGCAGGTGTCTCTGTCTCTCTCTCCCTCTCTGTCTACGTCTTAATTTCTATCTCCATACAACAATAAATAAATAAATAAAACATTAAAACATTTTTAAAAGAAAAACATTATATCTAAAGCGGTGCTTAGTGAAAAGACTATGAGGGGGCCAGATAGTGGTACATTATACAGTGCACAAGGACCCAAGTTCAAGCCCCTCAGCCCCACCTGCAGGGGGAAAGCTTCACAAGTGGTGAAACAGGGCTGCAGGTGTCTCTCTGTCACTTTCCCTCTCTATCTCCCCTCCCCTCTCAATTTCTCTCTGACTCTATCCAATAAGAAACAGATAAAGAGAAAGGAAGGGAGGAAGGAAGGAAGGAAGGAAGGAAGGGAGGGAGGGAGGGAAGGAGGAAGGGAGGGAGGGAGGGAGGGAGGGAGGGAGGGAGGAAGGGAGGCAGGGAGGGAAGGAGGAAAGAAGGGTGGGAGGAAGGGTGGGAGGGAGGGAGGGAAAGACTACAGTTCTAGGTTTTAAATTATCACCTACAGTAACCTTCCTTAATGTTGCTTGCTTATATCTTACTGAGTTTTTTCAAGCTAAAGACTGTACTATAAAGACTATAACCACTAACACAATACTGTTTCAGTTGTTTTTCTAAAATGCTATTCAAGGGATAGAAAGAAAGCACAACAGTAGTGCAGCAGACTTTCATGGCTGACACAGAGGTCAGGATCAATTCCCAACACTGTGTGGGCACCACCCTTATGCAAATCAAGGATTTGCCTGCACATAAAGATACAATACATACATACAGACAGACATACAGACATACATACATAAATGAGAAAATGGATGAAGTACATACCATCTCCTGCATTTTCACACTAATGTTTCATTATAATTTGACCACTCATGGGGGGGGGGGGGGGCCCAGAAAGCTATAGCGTGTACAATCCAGTTTCGGTTCTATCCATGCAGCAACACAGGCTGTGAGAAGACTTCCACATCAGATATAAAGAGGGAAGGACAAAGTCACCTTCCCTTGACCCAAATCCTTATAATAAGTGCAAAATGTCTATAGGCCTAATGATACAGTGACATCTTCTTTAGGTTCTTATGACAAGAGCTGCATTAAGTGCAGGCCAGTCAATGTCCCTTCTGCTTTCCCAGAAAGGAAGCAAAAACAGCAACATCAGAAAAGACAGACCGAGAAGGGGGAGTCTTGAGTACGGACAGATTACCAAGATCACGCCAATCTGGGGGCTCTGAGGAGACACAGCTTGAGTTTACCAATGGAGAAAAGAGGAAATCTCTTGACTCTAAAGGACCCAAGCTGTTACACAGCCTGGAGGCACTAGAGGAAGCCTTGCCTTCCCGGGGCTAACAAGTGGCAATACCAACACATTAGCTTAAAACTAATCACTCTAACCCAGGAGCTGGCTGGCTCAGTGGGTGAAGTGCTGGACTCTTAAGTATTAGAGACCATGAGATTCTGAGTTCCATCCCAGCAACACTTACACCACAGTGATGCTCTGGTTCTCTCACCCTCTCTTTTTCATTAGTAAATATTTCTTCCTTTTTTTTTTTTTTTGTTTGTTATTATTGCCCCTCTCTGATGTAGGAAAATTATATCTGGCCTCAATGGGTAGTTTAAGGACATCACTGAAAATTTTGCAGTAGGACGAGTTATCAGGAAACTGAAGACTCGCTGTAGTAAAACACAAGTGCTCCTCTGACTATATTCACGTAAGTACGGCAACAAATACATTGGTTTTTAAGATCAAGTCAGTCTCAATACTAAAAGATTTTTAACAACATGAAAATGTTTTGGCAAGTAAGAAAAATGCAGTTTGAATTTGGGGGCCTAAAAATCAAGAGACTGGGCAATGGTGGATAGCACAGTGGTTATACAAAGAGACTCTCATGCCTGAGGCTCCAAGTCTGAGGTTCAACCTCCCACAACCAGAGCTGAGCAGTGCTCTGGCAAAAAAAAAAAAATCAAGAGACTATCCAGGAACTTAGAGGTTCCTCATGCACCCTTAAGTAATTTTAACTCATTGATGATAGATGAATTTCTTGTTTCCACGTGTAGGAAAATCTGCTTTATTGCTGCTCAGAGGTGCAAGGAAGATGGGACATTATTCAAATCAACCACTGATAGAACAGGAAACAAGATTTCTAAGACACATCAAAATCCAAGGGAAGAGAAAAATGACAATGCCTCAAGAATCTAAAGTAAGTATGAGATCACCATGAACAGGAAGACAATGTTCAAGTAATTAAATTATAATCGGCCTCGTACTATTGAAGCACAATGTAGACGGAACTACCTCTCACTGCTACAGTATTCTCCACAGTAAGAAACTGGCTACTAGAACGTATTTTATACAGGTGAGAACCACTGCATAATTCCTTACCCCACTAAACTTGTACATAAGAAACAAACAAAAAGAGAGTCAGGTTGTAGCGCAGTGGGTTAAGCTCACATGGTGTGGTGCAGAGCACAAGAACCGGTGTAAGGATCCTGGTTCGAGCCCCCAGCTCCCCACCTGCAGGGGAGTCGCTTCACAGGCAGTGAAGCAGGTCTGCAGGTGTCTATCTTTCTCTCCCCATCTTCTCCTCTTCCTCTCTGTCCTATCCAACGATGATGACATCAATAACAACAACAATAATAACTACAACAACAATAAAAAATAACAAAGGCAACAAAAGGGAAAACAAACAAACAAACAAAAAGACCACAACTTTTTTGGTCAGACTGTTTACTGTACACCAAGACTAGATTAATTTAAAAATAGTACTAAAAAGGAAAATTACAGAGCCCAAGGGGGGGGTGGACCACACAAAACTCCATTATTTTCGAAAAGTCAGCTTTATATTAACAATTTGTGAGTAGGCAATGTGTGACTCATTTTAAACCTTTAAACAGTCAACCATGCTTACAGGGAGGGGCTGGGGGTTCTTGAAAATAGTACATTTATGTGTATGGTAATTAAAGGTGATTTACAAAACATATAAACACCTAACTTAACCTGGGGGGGGGGCAATTATATGAAAGCAATTTTTTACCTTCTCATTTAGCAGTTCAATAAAGTTATATTGCCTTCAGGGCTGTAATTTCCCATAAACGAAAAGTCAACATAAAACCTACCTACTTCCTCCATCAATGACTGCAACCTTCATCTTTTAGCAAGCACAGGCAACAAGAAATAAGTTTTCTGGAACCTTATTGTTAAAGCTGCAACTAAACAATTTAGACATGTGAAATTCAAGCAGATACCGAGGGACAGTACACTTAAAACAGAATAAAGTCACATCTGTCACTAATAACAAAGGCCTTTATTTTTCCTGTCCAAAAAATATAACCATCTGCACAGAAGTCATCTACACAGATTAATCTTTGTATTATCTCTATAAACACTTGTCTGTCCAACTTAAAGAGGCATAAAGGTCAAGAGAGAAGTGAAACCGGTCCAGAGCTTAAGATCTCATGGGAGGCAGGGGCAGAGAAATACTTGCTGAGAATTATAAAACTGCACAGAGAGCTTTCAAAGTAAAAACAAATAATACTAAAATCAGACAGTACAACTAGCAGTTATACCAAAACTACAATGTTCTAAAAATACTTAACTAAAGTAGACAATTGTTTAAAGAAAAATAAAGACTGCAAAGAGAAGTCAAGGTGCTGGGGAAGCAGCCTAACGGTTACACAAAAGGTTTACATGCCTGGGGATCTGAGCTCCCCCGTTATCCAGAACTGAGCAGTGCTCTGGGTGGGCGGGCGGGCGGGCAGGTTGGCTGGCTGGCTGGCTGGCTGGCTGGCTCTCTCTCTCTCTCTCTCTCTCTCTATCACATTAAAATAGATGTTTAAAAATTCAAATAGAAATAAAATTACTGTCTTTAAAGAACTTTCAAGTTTAATACTGCAAAGATCATCACACAAAAAAAAAGAAATCATGCACCTTTTTCTTTTTATTTAGCATTTATTTTACTGTATTTTAATAGAAAAAGAGAAGCTGGAGCACTACTCTGATATGTGGTGCCAGAAGTCAAAACTGAGGGTCCTGGAATTAAACGTCCTGCACTCTACCAACTGAGCCACCTCCCCACGTCACAACTTACATATTTCTATGTTCCAAAATGGCATCAGGTATCACAAATACAGTTCATTCCTGGCTTTCGCCACCCATGGCTTTATAGATGCAGCAAAACGAAAGTTGCTGCAAGAGAACAAAAAAAGTGAGTAGAAAGCAGTGGGACGCGTCAGTCTGAACTCGAGTCACTCGAATTGGCGCATCAGAAAAACTACAATAAATATATCCTGTGTGCTGCAAGTACTTTAAACCGCTAGCATTAAATTCCTGAAGGTCAAGGGCCTTTTATAATACCTGTATTTCTACTTCTTGCAAATTCTTCGCTCTGAAAGAAAGTAATAAACTTTCTTCTCTCTGATTTTCAAACCTCTGAAAAGGTACTTCCTTAGTCAACTATGCAGCATAGCACGTGGCAGTTGTCTTGGTTATTACCCATGATTCTTTTCTAACCACCTCAAAAGTATTTAGGGTTTGCTGTATCCAAGAAGGTTCTGAACACCTGAGTGGAACAAAGCCTTTTTATAATTATTCATATCAATGTGCATATAATGGGAAAAGTATACAACAGGAGCACGAAAACTTAAGAGGCCGGAAACAGTATCATTTTCTTCTTCTCATTCAAAGTTCCTCATCCAAATACAGTGCTTGAAGTTATTGCTGTTAGTGTAACACTCACTGCCTTTACCCCACACACCTTCTCCCACCCCTCTCTAATCTAGTATCTGCCCTTACAACTAGGTTCTTGGGGTTTGGGCAGATTGGGAGACTAACTTTACTGTCACACAATAGCAAATAAATCAGCAGTACACAAAAACTGTGGTAAAACCGGTAAAACCAGTAAAAAAAAAAAAAAAAATCCGTCAACTAAGTCTAAGGTATTCAAGTCTCTACCTTCATTTTTATTCTAAGCCTCTAACACAAACTATTGTAATGTTCTAAGTGGCCGTCTCATTTACTGTCTTTTTCCAAACGATTTTACCTTTGCCCAAATGCCTTTAGTACATCTTAGTACTCACATTCACTATCATCAATTGTACGTACCTCTCATTTGTCACATGCCACCTGTTTTCAACTTTCTGGATTCATGTACTGAGTGATTTCAAGTTTCCTTTCTAGACAGATAAAAAGGTTCAAGATGGGAGTCGGGCAGTAGCACAGCGGGTTAAGCGCATGTGGCACAAAACACAAGGACCGGCTAAGGATCCCGGTTCAAGCCCCGGGCTCCCCACCTGCAGGGAGTCGCTTCACAAGCGGTGAAGCAGGTCTGCAGGTGTCTATCTTTCTCTTCCCCTCTCTGTCTTCCCCTCCTCTTTCGATTTCTCTCTGTCCTATCCAACAACAACGACATCAATAATAACTACAATAAAATGACAAGGGCAACAAAAAAGGGAATAAATAAATAAATAAATATTTAAAAAATTAAAAAAAAAAGGTTCAAGAACCCCAGACAAGCTAGATTTCTTGCGAACACATAGGAAGGTTCAACTATTGCTATCTGCCAAATCCAGGGACAGACAGCAATAAACAATCAACTCCAAAAACCAAGTGGTAATTTGATGCATCTTCTCCCAACTCCATTTTAGAAAAGAGTGTAGAGCTGAGCTGTCTGAATGCTGCAGCCACTGGCAATGTAACCTCCGACATACTTAGAAGATGACTGATTTGGAGAATTGCACACTAAATTTCAAATGCATGAGGACTGTATCCTCAGTGGCCTTCACAGTATTTACAATGTCCTTTGGAGGAACTGGCTGGGACTAGAAAACAGTTTAGATTTAGGCTGGTCAATGGTCTTTTTAGGAATTAAACCCAGAGTCTGGACCAAAAAATTTCACTTGCATACAATTCCCATCAGACACGGTCATTTTTAGAAGTAGTATATGTTGACTCCATATTAAAGTAATATTTTAGACCAACTAAGTATATTATTCAAACTATTTTCACTGCTTTTTTTTCACTTTTATCACCAGAAATTTTTTAATTTAAAAAATTATGAATTTCAAATGCACAGTTGAAATGTGTTTCAGTGCTGTGACTGCATACTGTGATGTTTGACTTGTCTTACTGAAAACTCAACTACCACCTACTACCAGTAATCATGCAATCTTGGGGAGACTTCCTCTCCTCTCTGTAGCCACTCCTGATTTGTTCTGAGCCTTAGGAATAAAATACCTAATATAAAGTAACCTAGCACAGAGTCTGTTACACACTTTTAAGTGCTCAGTAAACATTTGATTGCAATAGAAGAGAAGTATAGCATTCTTCCAAAATAGTTCACTTGGATAGTGTGCTGCTTTTCTATGTCCATGACCCGGTTCAAGTCTGGACCCCACTGCACTGAAGGAAGCAGTCTTCAGAGAAGTCCCCCAATAGGCCTGTAAGGTCACTACTGTGAGGCTGAGCGGTGGTGCATCTGACTGAGACACGCAGTACCATGCAGGAGGACCCAGGTACAAACCTCTGTTCCTCACCTGCTGGGGGAAGTTTCAGAAGCAGTGAAGCTGCAGATGCCTCTTCTTCTCCACTTCCCTCTCCCCTCCCAATCTCTCTCTGTCCTATCAAATAAAAGGGGGGGTGGTAAAAATGGCCACTAGAAGCAATGGATTCATCCTGCAGTCACCAAGTCCCAGCAATAACCCTAACAGCAATTAAAAAGGAGGAGGGAGCAGGAAAAATAGTATAATGGCTATGCAAAAAGACTCTCACACTTGAAACTCCAAGATCCCAGGGTCAGTCCCCCACATCACAATATGCCAGAGCTAGCAGTGCTCCAGTTAAAAAAATAAATAAAGTATCACTACTGTGCAGAGCAGGTGATCTGTGGAAAAAGTCTGTGTACCATGCACTTGAATATTCCCTCTCTCTCTCATATACGTATACAAATGCCTGTATCTGAGACATGTTTCGTGTATGTTAAAGACATAAACAGATCCTGGGCACTCATTGAGAAATGTACAGAAGCACCGTGGTATGGTAAAAAAAACCAGAAAGAGGAAGAACTGTCTAGAAAGATGGATTCTAGTCCCAAATTACCACATACCCTGGGAAAACAACTTAAGCCTTTCTCTCAACATTCTCACTGTCTAAGTGGTGTAACAAAAATCCTGCAGAACTATTAAGAGTAAATAGAAAAATTCAGGGAGTCAGGCGGTAGCGCAGGAGGTTAAGCACACATGGCGCAAAGCCCAAGGACCAGCATAAGGATCCTGGTTCGAGCCCCCGGCTCCCCACCTGTAGGGGAGTCACTTCACAGGCGGTGAAGGTCTGCAGGTGTCTATCCTTCTCTCCTCCTCTGTCTTCCCCTTCTCTCTCCATTTCTCTTTGTCTTATCTAACAACGATGACATCAATAACAACAACAATAACTACAACAACAATGTAAAACAAAAAGGGCAACAAAAAGGAAAATAAATAAAATTTAAAAAAATAATAGAAAAGTTCATTGTAAAGTGTCTACCAGAGCACGGACCACACTCACTAATCATTTCATTTCTGCTGGCAATCAAATTGAAATTCAGACACATGCTAGTAATGGTAACACTGAATTGTTGTTTGCTATGCAACAACCGCCAAAGTCTGTTATTAATCCCCTGAAGGGACAGTTTTAAAACATGGTAAATGTGCAGTCATCTACATCCCCTACATTTTTATCCCTTGGATGAACTGAAGCTACATATGTATAGCATTGTATAACAGCAGAGATAAATACTCCAAAAAATAAAAATACGTGGGGAGAAAAATGATCTAACTCTATGCCCTCTATCTTTATCAGATGTTATAAAGAAGTAGAAGATTGCATCCAAGCTACTGCCTTTTATGCAAATAAGCAGAAAACACTACATACTGGAGTGTTGTTGAGGTATTTCCTAATGCAATAATTTTAATTTAAAGGCATGAAAGGATTTTTTTTTCCTTTGTCTCCAGGGTCATCGCTGGGTTCAGTGCCTGAACTCTGAATCCACTGCTCCCGGAGGCCATTTTTTTCACTTTATTGCATAGGACAAGAGAGAAATTGAGAGAGGAGAGGGAGATAGAAAGGGAGAGAGAAAGAGAGACACCTGCAGACCTGCTTCACGGGTTGTGACGTGACTCCCCTGCAGGTGGGAAGCCGGGGAGCTGGAACCGGAATTCTTGCTTGGGTCCTTGTGCTTAGCACTATGTGCACTTAAACAGGGGCAGCACCACCAGGCCCCAGGATATTTCTTCTAATATACATAAGATACATAAAGAGTCATGGCCCGGGAGGTGGCGCAGTGGCTAAGATACTAGACTCTCAAGCATGAGGTCCCTAGTTCAATCCCCGGCAGCACATGTACCAAAGTAATGTCTGGTTCCTTTTCTCTCTCTTTCTCTCTCTCTCATGAATAAATAAATAAAATCTTTAAAGAAAAAAAAAGATAAAGAACTCTAGAAAACGAGGTGTGTGACAGCACACTCAGCTGAATGGACACGGTGCAACGTGTAAACACCTGGCTTTAAGACTCAGGACCCCAGAGTCCGGCAGTAGTGCAGCGGGTTAAGAGCACATGGCGCGAAGCGCAAGGACCAGTTCAAGGATCCAGGTTCGAGCCCCTGGCTCCCAACCTGCAGGGGAGTCGCTTCACAGGCGGTGAAGCAGGTCTACAGGTGTCTTTCTCTGCCTTCCCCTCCTCTCTCCATCCTATCTAACAATGACAACATCAACAACAATAATAACAACAACAATGAAAAACAAGGGCAACAAAAGAGAAAATCAACAAATAAGACTGGACCTCACCTTCAGGGGGAAAGCTTTGTGAGTGTGAAACAGTGCTGTAGTTCTCCGTCTCTCTCTCCCCCCTCAACCCTTCTCTCTCTCTCCCTCTCTCTCTCTCTCTCTCTCTCCCCCCCTTCCCTCTCTACCTACTTCTCCCTTCCTCTCAATTCCTGGCTGTCTCTATCCAATAAGCAAAGATAATGACAAAAAGAACTCTGTTTATAGGAGATATAAGTAAAATCTATCACTAAGTCCTATCCCTTCCTTTTCCACAAAGTCTCTCAAATTTACTTTTCCCCTCAACTGTCAATGACAATTTTCTGAAATCCAGCTCTCATTACTTATTTCAAGAAATACTCCAAAAACCTTCAGCCTGTTTTTTCTGTCCCAACCCCCCTCCCACCCCAACTCACTCAGTGTTAATACGCCACACCGTCAGTTTTGTTTGCCTATGTGACATAAGCTGGCATTCCAACCTTAAAATAGATAGAAATCCAAATGTTTGAGTTAATAAAGTATAAATTATTAATAATAATACACATAATAAGAATGGATTGTATAGACACTAGGTTAAAAAGCAGGCACCAAAAAAACTACAGAACGCACGATTATGTTTATATGACATTCAAAAATAACCACAGAAAGGGGCTGGGCAGTGGCACACCTGGTTATGCATACGTGTCACCATGTGCAAAGACCTGGGTTTAAGCTCCCAGTCCCCAGCTAAAGGGGGAAAGCATCATGAGTAGTGATGCAGTGCTGTGGTAGTTAATCTATCTCTGCCCCCCACTATCCATGTACCCTCCTCTCAATCTCTGTCCTATCAAATCAAAGAAATAAAATGAAATAGACTAAAGGAAAAGTCAGAGTTATTTGCCTGATCATAGAAAAGCTAAGAAATTTCTAACTAGAGAAGTTATAGAAAAAAAGAGGGTGGAAGATGGTTGGTAGATAGAATAATGGTTATGCAAAGAGACTTTCCTGTTTGAGGCTCCAAAGCCCCAGGTTCAGTCCCCCTCACCACCATAAGCCAGAGCTGAATAGTGCTCTGGTAATAAAACAAAAAAATTAAATAAATAAATAAAAACAAGGTGGAGGAATAGCATAAAGATTATGCAAAGACTTTCACGCCTGAAGTTCCAAAGTTCCAGAATTAGCCCCCCCACAACACCAGAAGCCAAAGCTGAGCAGTACTCTGGTTAAAAAAAAAAAGTTAATGGCTGTCTTCTTTAAAAAAAAAAAAAAAAAGGCAAGGGAGATACATAATGGCTATGCAAAAAGACTTTCTTGTTTGAGGCTCCAAAGTCCAATCCCCTGCACCACCATAAACCAAAGCTAAGCAGTGCTTTAGTTAGAAGTCGTAGGAAACAATAAAAATCAAAGAAAAGACTGATTAAGGACATTTTCAGCAAAAATGACACATAATTTAGTCCCAAATAATTTATGTTGCAGATTTCTTGAAGAGACTCTACAAGAAGGATAAGCATATTAAGACACACCTCTCAACTTCTTAAACATCTATGGTTGGGTTGATAGCCAGATCTCCTCAAAAGGTTTAAATAAAAAACAAAAAAAAGACAGAGCAGGCCTGTGTATCTCTCGCCCCCTTCCAATTCTTCCAAGCATCAACAAAGCTACAAAAATACATGGAAAAACAAGCAGAGAAACAAACTTCACAATGGTACGAAACAAACAGTCTCCAAAGACAGTTAAAAGATTTAAATGTGGCAAGCAGGAGAGCAAGCTATGCTAAAACCCCAGCAATCTGATCTTAATCCTCCAACAGCACACCACCACAAAAGGAAAAGCTGTAAAAGGAGAGAGGGAGAGCTGGCTACATACTTGCGAACTACTCAGCAGCTTGTCACGGTTCCAGTGAACTTCCTATTGGAATTTAGTTTCCCTAGTATCACACCATGAGGATGGATTACCTACTCACAAATGCTAGGATCTGTGCCCTGTCAAACTCAGAACTTGTGCAATTCTGTGACTACTTAAACAGGGGGCCCAGCCATACATCAGACCTGAAATTCCAACCGTGCACTCCTACCTTCAAGCTCCTGCTCATTAGCCAGGTTTAAACGCAGAGTCCCAGATCTAAGTCCTCACGGGGCATCAAACATAATGAGAGGACAGAAGAAATTACCAACACTGACCACAACAGCAACTGGAAGAAAACTTCAAATTAACCCCCTAATGAAGATATTAAAATTAGGATCCCAAAGATGTACACTATACTGAGAACTTTAGCATTCGATCATTTCTCTTTACGCCTTGCACAAATCAAAATGAAGCTAGCAGAAGGGAGAATGTGTCAGTAAATTCTAATGCATCCGCTTTCTTCTTCCCAACACATCCATTTTTGTTATCACTGCTGCTAAAAGCATGAAAAGTATCCAACACAAATATCTGATGTACATTTGACACAAATCTGTTTTGCTCTAAATAAAGCCATTTCTTATTCTTTAGGAATTTACAAAGTAAACAGACTGCCACTGCTCTTTTAAATATAATTTGAGTATCACTTAAAAGTGCTTGACTTAGAACTCATCACACACCTGCAGCTGCTATAACAACCCTTGACATGGATACTTCTTCCTGTCTGCAACAAGACATTCAAAACAGATATTATATCTTACACATATTCAACTCCTCTGGCAGTGAAATAAGTGAAAAGACAGCAAGAGCTTTCACAAAGCAATAGTTTTAAAACACTGAAAATTATCTGCAAATCTTATAATAGTTATTCTCTCTCTTCTGCCATCACCAGGACTTCAACACCCGGGGCTGACATTTTTAAACAGAAGAAGGGCCTGGTGATAACTCACTGGGTAGAGCACTCATTACCATGCATGAGGACCAGGTTCAAGTCCCCAGTCCCCAGTCACCCCATGGGCATACTATGCAAAGGGTAAGCTTCATGAGTAATGGAGCGATCTTGGGGTGTTTTTCTTCTACCTCTTTGTCCCTCTCTTTCTCCTGCCTTCTGTCTGGGGGGAAAAAAAGAGCAACTTTGATAGGAGCAGTGGAATCAAGCAAGCACTTAACTCTGGTAGAGAGACAGACAGACACAATGCAATACCAAAACTTCCCCTAGTGAAGTGTGAGCCAAGTTTAAACCTAAGTCAGCAGAACAGAAGACAAGGTACTTTTCCATGTGAGCTAGTTTGCCAGTTCTAGCTATTCTCTAAATGATGAGCCTCACTTGCAATAATATCCCCCAAAATTTTAATGCCGTATCTAGTGTACTTTAAATCTCTCCACTGGTATTTTATACATTCAAAGTTTTGTTTATTTATTTATTTACTATTCTTACTTTGGGTCAGCACGATAGCTCACTTGGATAGTGTACTAACTTAGTCATTAACATAAGCCAGGCCCAAGCATGCCCCACACACACACATTGAAGTTTGGTGCTACAGTAAATATCCTTCTCTGTCTCTGCCCCTGTCTGTCTGTCTCTTTCTCTGAAAAGTTAGCCTGGAGCAGTGAAGCCCCAGTGACAAAAACAAAAAACTGTCAGAAGCCAGGCAGTAGAAGCTTTTGGAAATCATCAGGCAATACAGTAATGTGTCAGGCTATAAAATTAACATTCAAAAGTCAGTGGCATTCCTCTATGCAAACACTAAGTTAGAAGAAATTGAAATCCAGAAATCAGTTCCTTTTTCTATAGCAACAAAAACAATAAAATATCTAGGAATAAACCTAACCAAAGAAGTGAAAGACTTGTATACTGAAAATTATGAGTCACTACTCAAAGAAATTGAAAAAGACACAAAGAAGTGGAAAGATATTCCATGCTCATGGGTTGGAAGAATTAACATCATCAAAATGAATATATTACCCAGAGCCATCTACAAATTTAATGCTATCCCCATCAAGATCCCAAGCACATTTTTTAGGAGAATAGAACAAATGCTACAAATGTTTATCTGGAACCAGAAAAGACTTGGAATTGCCAAAACAATCTTGAGAAAAAAGAACAGAACTGGAGGCATCACACTGCCAGATCTCAAACTATATTATAGGGCCATTGTCATCAAAACTGCTTGGTACTGGAACATGAACAGACACACTGACCAGTGGAATAGAATTGAGAGCCCAGAAATGAGGCCCCACACCTATGGACATCTAATCTTTGACAAAGGGGCCCAGACTATTACATGGGGAAAGCAGAGTCTCTTCAACAAATGGTGTTGGAAACAATGGGTTGAAACATGCAGAAGAATGAAGCTGAATCACTGTATTTCACCAAATACAAAAGTAAATTCCAAATGGATCAAGGACTTGGATGTTAGACCAGAAACTATCAGATACTTAGAGGAAAATATTGGGAGAACTTTTTTCCGCATAAATTTTAAAGACATTTTCAATGAAACGAATCCAATTACAAGGAAGACTAAGGCAAGTATAAACCTATGGGACTACATCAAATTAAAAAGCTTCTTCACAGCAAAAGAAACCACTACCCAAATCAAGAGACCCCTCACAGAATGGGAGAAGATCTTTACATGCCATACATCAGATAAGAGTTTAATAACCAACATATATAAAGAGTTTACCAGACTCAACAACAAGACAACAAATAACCCCATCCAAAAATGGGGGGAGGAATTGGACAGAATATTCACCACAGAAGAGATCCAAAAGGCCGAGAAACACATGAAAAAATGCTCCAAGTCTCTGATTGTCAGAGAAATGCAAATCAAGACAACAATGAGATATCACTTCACTCCTGTGAGAATGTCACACATCAGAAAAGGTAACAGCAGCAAATGCTGGAGAGGGTGTGGGGTCAAAGGAACCCTCCTGCACTGCTGGTGGGAATGTCAATTGGTCCAACCTCTGTGGAGAACAGTCTGGAGAACTCTCAGAAGGCTAGAAATGGACCTACCCTATGACCCTGCAATTCCCCTCCTGGGGATATATCCTAAGGAACCCAACACATCCATCCAAAAAGATCTGTGTACACATATGTTCTTGGCAGCACAATTTGTAATAGCCAAAACCTGGAAGCAACCCAGGTGTCCAACAACAGATGAGTGGCTGAGCAAGTTGTGGTCTATATACACAATGGAATACTACTCAGCTGTAAAAAATGGTGACTTCACCGTTTTCAGCCGATCTTGGATGGACCTTGAAAAAATCATGTTGAGTGAAATAAGTCAGAAACAGAAGGATGAATATGGGATGATTTCACTCTCAGGCCGAAGTTGAAAAACAAGATTAGAAAAGAAAACACAAGTCGAACCTGAAATGGAATTGGAGTATTACACCAAAGTAAAAGACTCTGGGGTGGGTGGGTGGGTGGGGAGAATACAGGTCCATGAAAAATGATGAATGAAATAGTGGGGGTTGTATTGCTAAATGGGAATCTGGGGAATGTTATGCATGTAAAAAAAAAAAAAAAAAAAAAGAAGTAGAAACGCAAAGCAGAAATTGACTGAGTTTGGAGTATGGCACCAAAGTAAGAAAGCAGAAGTATACTAGAGTTTGCAGTGAGTACCTCCCTAATACTTCCTCTCCACTTTTCCAAGCTTTGGGTCCATGATTGCTCAACAATTTGTTTGGCTTTGTATGTTAACTCTCTTTTCAGTCACCAGGTTCCAGGTGTCATCAGGATGCCGGCCAGACTTCCCTGGATTGAAGACCCCACCAATGTGTCCTGGAGCTCAACTTCCCCAGAGACCCATCCTACTAGGGAAAGAGAGAGGCAGACTGGGAGTATGGACCGACCAGTCAACGCCCATGTTCAGCGAGGAAGCAATTACAGAAGCTAGACCTTCTACCTTCTGCAACCCTCAATGACCCTGGGTCCATGCTCCCAGAGGGATAGAGAATGGGAAAGCTATCGGGGGAGGGGGTGGGATATGGAGATTGGGCGGTGGGAATTGTGTGGAGTTGTACCCCTCCTACCCTATGGTTTTGTTAAAAAATAAAATAAAATAAAATAAAATAAAAATAAAAAATAAAAAAAAATAATAACTATGGCAGGAAAAAAAAAAAAAAGAAGCCAGGCAGTGAAACAGCTGGTAGAAAACACACACGGCCATATTTGAAGACTCAGTTTCAAGTCCCTGCAACTACCTTCCTTCATGGGGGGAAGCTGCATGAACAGTGTTACAGGTGTGTGTCCTCCTCCCCCTAGTTCATTCTGTCTCTGGTCATCATCACACAGTGCAGACACTGAGCCCTAGCAATAAAAAGGTTAACAAAGTAATAATCATGCCTGAGGCAACAAAGGTAGGTTCCAGGTTCAATCCTTAGGAGCACCGTAAGTCAGAGGAAAAGTGTTCTGAGAAAAAATGGGAAGTGAGGAGGGGAGAATTATTACTTCATTTTTTTCCCCTCCACCACCAAAATTTCACATTTTTAGCAAAAATTAAACTCTTTTGTGTTTACTTTAATAGTACTAAAAACTATATTAAGACATCTTGTCTTGTGAGTATGCATTAATAATACTTTTCAAACCTCAGTATTTTATAATATAACTCAATCACATATAGAACCCAAGAATTTATATTACATTTAACAGACAAAAAGATATTTTCCCTAACTTACTGTGTTACCTAACTTTTATTCTCAATACAAGTTTTGTGTTTTGTTTTGTCTTACTTGGGAGCCCATGCTAGAAAGCCCAAAACTTTACCACTACACCACCTCCCAGGCTGCTGAGTTTTTTCTTTGTGTTTGTTTTTTAATACATAATGTATTTGGTGAATACAGAGTGAACTAAGAACAATAGATTTTATTTTTCAAAATGTTTATTTTTATGAGAGAGGACTCTCCCCCACCCCAAACACTGCTGGAGCTGGGTCACTGGGATCTCAGGCATGTGAGTTTGTGCTCTAACACACTAAGATATCTCCCACCCCCTTGGGAGTCAGGGGGTAGCACAGTGGGCTAAGTGCACGTGGTGCAAAGTGCAAGGACTGGCATAAGGATCCTGGTTTGAACCCCCAGCTCCCCACCTGCAGTGGAGTCACTTCACAAGCGATGAAGCAGGTCTACAGTTGTCTGTCTTTCTCTCCCCTTCTTGGTCTTCCCCTCCTCTCTCCATTTCTCTCTGTCCTATCCAACAACGATGACATCAATAACAACAACAATAATAACTACAACAACAAAACAACAAGGGCAACAAAAGGAAATAAATAAATGAAATTTTTTTTAAAAAAAGGTATCTCCCCCAACCCTGTTCAGCTGTACCACACATGTGTGAGGTCCTGGGTTCATGCCCCAGCACTACAATGAAAGTCACAGAAATGAAAAGATTGGCCCTCGTATTTCTATAAAGCAGAGTCTGATAATTTATTTTTATGCATCACAGACTCACTTTAACCTCAGCAACACTTATTTAATAAAACAACTTCCTGCTTCTAAAGTTGAAACTGGACACCCTTAATTATAGTAACTTCAAAAATACACTCTGGGGAAGGGGAGACAACACAGTGACTATGCAAAATGACTCTCGATCCGTAGGCTTCCAAGGCTCAGGTTAAATCCTTAGTACCATCATCAGCCAGAACTGAGAAGTGCTCTGGTTTAATATATATATCTGCAGCTCCAGACCTACACACATGCAAACAAGGCTACTTTCATTACTTCTAACTCTCTTATGTCTCTGTAAGCATTCTCTGTAAACAAGAAAAACATTAAGGGGGGCCCAGGGGTGATGCACCGGGTTAAGTGCACATAGTGAGAAGCGCAAGGACCCGCACGAGGATCTGGGTTCCAGCTCCCGGCTCACCACCTGCGGGGGGGCGCAGCACTTCAGAAGCAATGAAGTCGGTTTGCAGGTGTCTTTCTCTCCACTCTTTATCTTCCCCTCCACTCTCAATCTCTCTGTCCTATCCGTAAAAAACTGAAAACGGCCACCAGGAGTAGTGGATTTGTAGTGCAGGTGCTGCGCCCCGGTGATGACCCTGGAGGCGAAAGAAGGAAAGGAGAGGAGAGGCCAGGAGGTGGCCTCTCCTGATTAAGCACACATTACAGTGTGCAAGGACCCAGGTTCAAGTCTCTGGTCACCACCTGCAAGGGGAAAGCTTCACAAGTGATGAAGCCAGGCTACAGGTGTCTGTCTGTCTCTCTCCCACTCTATGTCCCACTTCCCTCTCAATTTCTGTCTCTATTCAATAATAAATAAATAATTTTTTAAAAAAAAAGAACAGGAGAGGAGAAAAAGAAAGAGGAGGGGAGGGGAGGGGAAAGGAGGGGGAACATTAAAAGCAAACATCTGAATACAACTTTAAATAATGAGGAAAGGGATCTGAAATTAGCCATAAGTTGGTCAAGTTGATGAAAATGTTCTAAATGCTCATTCTGAATTGTTATAGTAACCTAGTCAGGACCTGTAATAAATAAAAACACTAAATCAGACTACATTTGGTCTCCACCTCTAATTTATGTTCCTTCCTTTTGTATATATTTGCTATTAATACTATTACCATAAAGTTCAGTCTTGATCTGAGACTTAAGCTAAATCTTTCTAATTTTTCAAGGAATTACATTCTTGGCTCACTGTTGTAATTGACAAAAAAAAAAAAAAAAAAACTAACAAAATTGTACCCATTTTCTTTGTTTTCATCTATTTTAAGTTTTTTTGTTTTGTTTTACTGGAAAAAGGAGAAAGGGACAGCAGAGAGAGATACCTGCAGGAGAAGAGAGATACTACTTCACTACTCATGAAGCTTCTTCCCCCTGTAGGTGGGGACCATGGGATTGAACCCGGTCCTTGTGCAAAGACCTGTTTATATATTCCTTTCTTCATCAAGAGCTAGCTAATCTCCTTTCTCCTTAATCAATCATCTCTCAAAAGCAACTAGGAGATTTATCTAAAATGCTGGAACCTCCTCTTCCATCAAGTATACCTTCTCAACACATGGGAAATCAAGAAAGCGAAACGGTGCCACAAATTAAGAAAACTTCAAAATATCTATATAGTCAACAAAATTACTTCCAGGTAAAAACACTTCTCAGTGGATCGAATGCAGAACAAGAAATAAAATTCAACTAAACATATACAACCAACAGAGCGTATACTTGCTATAGAATACGAGTTAACATGAATTATGAACCCATTATTTATCTTGTGAAGCAAAGCAAAGCTACTAATCAATCATTTCTAACCTTTAGCATAAAAAGAGAAAATAAAGACCATAGTAAAATCAGCCAGCTCAACAAACCATACTTACGGGTTAGATGAAAGATCCCGTCACAGGCACTAATGTGAGATAGAAAGGCGTTTCCCAGGCCTTGCCCATTGTGAGCACCTTTCACAAGGCCAGCGATATCCACTACATTCAGAAAGGCGGGAATTTTGCTGAAAAATAAAGCACAGTTTTACTAATACAGCACTAAGAACTTGGTTTTAGCCAAACGGATGGCCCATATTATATAAATTAAAACTTCCCTTTCTAAAATAATGTTTATGGAGGCAGACAGCACAATGGTTATGGAAAGAGACCTCATGGCTGAGGCTCGGAAGTCCCAGGTTCAGTCCCATACACCATTAAAAAAAAATGCGAAAATAATATTCATAAGCGTCAACAGTAATGACTGGGTAAGTGAACACTGAAAAAATTCAACAAGATCTTTTGGGAGTGGAGGGAGCTCAGAATGCTTCTCTCGTATGAGGGGGGCCCTGAGTCAGATCCCTGGCATCGCCTTTCCCCAGTATAAAGAAGCTTTCTTTTCTTTAATTTTTTAAATATATTTTATTTCTTTTCTTTTTTAAGTATTTTATTTATTCATGAGAAAGGAGGAGAGAAAGAACCAGACATCACTCTAGCACATGTGCTGCCAGGGAACTGAACTCACAACCTCATGCTTAAGAGTCAGTGTTCTAGTCACTGCACCACCTCCTGGAACACAAAGAATCGTTTAATACATTGGGATGTGCTTACTAAAAGAGGTGGGGGGGGTCATTATAAGGCAGGAAAGATGTTCCTGTTGTGTCTCTAAAGATTAGGACTCACATCATTAATTATAATAGATTGGTCCACCCCACATATTATGAAAAAGAATCATAGAATGTTGAGTCTGGGGAGTCGGGCTGTAGCGCAGCGGGTTAAGCGCAGGTAGCGCAAAGTGCAAGGACCAGCATAAGGATCCCGGTTCGAGCCCCCGGCTCCCCAACTGCAGGGGAGTCGCTCCCCCTCTTCTCTGTCTTCCCCTCCTCTCTCCATTTCTGTCCTACCCAACAACAATGACATCAATCATAACTACAACAATAAAACAACAAGGGCAACAAAATAAATATTAAAAAAAAAAAAAGAATGTTGAGTCTACCAAAATAAGGCAAGCTAATCATCGAAGAATGAACCAGTTTACTCTTTGCACTAAACTAAATGCTTCATTTGGGAATTAGTAACATTCAAAATAGTAACAAACTAAAAGTAATCAATACTTTGGTTAAACGTTAATAAGTAAAATTAGTACATTAGAAAATATTCACTAAGTCTGTATGTTTAATCTAGAAAAACAGTAATAATACGCCACACAAAAGGTAGCACATTTTAGAAGCCAGGAATAGAACTCAGTAGTAGAAAGCATGCTTCCCATGTATAATGCCCTGGGTTTGACTGTTGGCACACACATCACCCCCAAAATAGAATGTATGTGAAGTGTCATGTTCTCATAACTAACTATACACACTATACACACAGGCACAGAAGTATGAAAAGATATATAATGGGGGCAGGCAGTGGCACACCAGGTCAAATGCACATAGTACCAGCAAAAGGACCCGTGCAAGGATCCCAGTTTGAGCCCCCGGCTCCCCGCCTGCAGGGGGGTTGCTTCACAAGCAGTGAAGCAGGTCTGCAGTTGTCTATCTTTCCCTCTCTCTGTCTTCCTCTCCACTCTCCATTTCTCTCTGTCCTATCCAATGGGGGGGAAAAAATGGCTGCCAGGAGCAGTGGATTTGTAGTGCTGCCACTGAGCCCCAGCAATAACCTTTGAGGCAAAAAAGAAAAGATAGACATATACTCAAAGTATTAATAACTTGGATAGACGACCCCACCAATATGTCCTGGAATTTCGCTTCCCCAGAGCCTCGCCCCACTAGGGAAAGAGAGAGACAGGCTGGGAGTATGGATCCACCTGTCAACGCCCATGTTCAGCGGGGAAGCAATTACAGAAGCCAGACCTTCCACCTTCTGCACCCCACAATGACCTTGGGTCCATACTCCCAGAGGGATAAAGAACAGAAAAGCTATCAGGGGAGGGGGTGGGATAGGGAAATCTGGTGGTGGGAACTGTGTGGAGTTGTACCCCTCTTATCCTATGGTTTTGTTAATGTCTCCTTTTTTAAATAAATAAAAAAAATTTTTTTTTAAGCATTAACAACTGTTGAATCAAGGTAAAGTAAAAGTGGTTTTGACTCCTATTTTATACATTTCCATATGCCCTGAACTTTTTACAATGAATCTGCATTTTATGTTCTCTCTAAGTAAAGTTTTATTTTTCATAAAAATATAGGATATGCTTGGGAGTTGGGTAGTAATGCAGCGAGTTAAGCACACGTGGCGCAAAGCACAAGGACTGGCTTAAGGATCCCCATTCGAGCCTCCAGCTCCCCACCTGTAGGGGAGTCGCTTCACAGGCTGTGAAGCAGGTCTGCAGGTGTCTATCTTTCTCTTCCCTTCTGTTTTCCCCTCCTCTCTCCATTTCTCTCTGTCCTATCTAATGACACGACAATAATAACTACAGCAATAAAAAAAAAAACATTTGAAAAAAAAGAAATATATAGGATATGCTTGATATAAAAAAACTTCAAACAATATAGAGAAAAGTAAGAACTAAAATAAAAGTAGCCTGAACACTCCACTGTCTAGAGATAAGCATCAACCTGTTTGTAATTGCCATTTCATGAATTTCCTAAGAATGTACATACAATTTTACATGAACGGAATGACATAAAACTGAATTATTCCCTCTACTTCAAAATTCCCGGCACGGACACACATGCACATGCACGCAATGTTAACAGTAGGACACGTTTCCTTGCCCTTCGTGTCATGCATTACTTTTACGTAACAATAACACTACATTGATTTTGAAAAAGGAGCAGCACCTCTACACAATTTCAAACATCTCACTCCTGAATATCTCCTCATTCTATACAGGACTATAAGTAGACAGCAGCATAAAAGTCTTCTTACCTTGCTGGTTTGTGGTACTGACAAAGAAAGTCAAACCTCTCATCTGGCACAGGGACTCTGCTCTCATTAGGATCGATGGTGCAGAAAGGAAAGTTTTCCGCTGAAGCCTGACTATTAGTCAACACATTGAAGAAGGTAGATTTCCTAAAAATGAACAAAAAAGTTTCAATCAACTCTTAGGTTAACAGAAGAATTGAGGCCATGCTTAATTCAATGCTTTCAGAAGCTCTATAGGCATCATGAGACCAAGGTGGCGGGTGGGGGGAGCACGCGTCGCCCAGGTTCAAGCCCCAGCGCCATATATGGGAGGCGCTGCGGTGCCTGTCCTCCTCTCACGCTGTGTCGTACTGCGCCGCATAAAAACGCAGCCCCCGAACAGTGATACAGGCATATGTGGTGCACGGGATCCACAAAGAAATACTAAACAAATAAAAATAAAAATCATAAACCCGATCTGGAAAGGAGGAAGGGTAAGGAAAGACTAATTTCTCAACAAGGGCAACAAAAGATAAAATAAATAAATAAATAAATAAATATAAAAAACTAAAAAAAAAAAAAAAAGGAAAGACTAATTTCTCTACTGGAAATGAGTGAAAATTGTTCACAATGCAGTCCATGGTTTATAACTAGGTTATGCTCCTATTTGTCTATCTGAGACTTGGGAAGCATTTATCAAATCTTTGTTATAAATAATAGCTATAGTACTACATAGCATAAATCCTATTTTATTGCTAGCGTGCCTGTTAGTACTATTATCATGTCACCTTATCTAACAATTTAAACCAGCACCTGGTAGAGTGCACACATTACGGGACGTATGTTCAAGCCCTTCACCCCACCTCAACAGTGGTGGTGCAGGTGGTGCAAGTGTCTCTCATTCTCTCTCAATTATTTAAATTATTTGTCTTATCAGAAATAATCTGCTCAGAGAACTACTGTGAAAATACCAGCCACATCGAAAATGCTGTAACACGATGTGGAAAGTCACAGAGTAAAATCTAAAACAAGATGAGATTTTATCATTTGTAATGATTATTTTGTATTACTTTCTGATTACTCTTTAATATGGACAGTAAAGTATTCACTATAGGGCAGGGGTAGATAGCATAATGGTTACGCAAAGAGGCTCTCATGCCTGAGGCTCCAAAGTTTCAGGTTCAATCCCTTGTACCAACATAAGCCAGGGCTGAGCAGTGGTTTGGTGAAAAAAATAATAATGATTACTAAATAAATAATAGAATTCACTACAGTGACTTTTACTTGCCTTAGAAATAGGACTCACACGCCCATGTTCAGCGGGGAAGCAATTACAGAAACCAAACCTTCAACTTTCTGCATCCCACAATGACCTTGGGTCCATACTCCCAGAGGGGTAAAGAATAGGAAAGCTATCAGGGGAGGGGATGGGATACGGAGTTCTGGTGGTAGGAATTGTGCGAAGTTGTACCCCTTTTATCCTATGGTTTTGTCAATGTTTCCTTTTTATAAATAAAAAATAAAAAAGAAATAAAAAAGAAATAGGACTCACTGAGTCAGGCTGATAGCACAGTGGTTATGCTTGATACAAATGAATAAATGAGGGTTATTCTCTACAACAGAATTTCATATACTAGCATGGTTTGCTCTATAAAGTATTCATCCTCCAACAAAGACAACAGAAGATTGTAATCACCATCCGATAAACCCAATAATTATTGTGGGCAAGAATTATTAGGGCAGGAGTTAGGCAGTAGTACAGCGGGTTAAGCACAGGTAGCACAAAGCACAAGGATGGCACAAGGACCGGCATAAGGATCCCGGTTTGAGGCCCCAGCTCCCCACCTGCAGGGGAATCGATTCACAAGCAGTTAAGCAGGTCTGTAGGTGTCTTCCCACCCACCCCCATCTTCCCCTCCTCTCTCCATTTCTCTCTGTCCTATCCAACAACAACAACATCAATAACAACAATAATAACTACAACAATAAAACAAGGGCAAAAAAGATGTATGAGTGATCAAACTAGCTGTATTCGTAAGAGCCAAAATATGGAAACAACCAAATGACTACACACACACACACACACACACACACACACACACACGCAAAGGATAAATAAACGCTATACCTCTCAGGCATAATACTGAATAAAAAAAAACACTCTACAACGGCTCAGCTCTGCCTTATGCTGACAGGAGACTGAGCCTGGGACCTGGAAGTCTCGGGCATGAGTCTGTTTGTATAACCACTGTGCTATCTCCTCCGGCCCAAATGTCTTTATTTCTGAGCAACAGATGATCCTTCAGAGAGAATTGCTACCTCTTCCCAGTCAATTTCTTGTAAGCTCATGCAGAAGGAAAAGTGTCCGGACAAATATTCTACACAGCCATCTGAATCAGGAGAGTGAACAGTACATGAAAAAGACACACAAGTGTCCTGTCTCATCGGGCAGCACCACCCTGGCTCCAGGTCTGCACATGGAACCTGACTGTTTTCCTTTAATTCTAGTACTTAGACTGTTTTACTAAGTAAAACAGTCAGAATGTGTTTAGCTCACAAAGAACCCTACCTGTTGCAGCTAAGTAATGTTCACTCTACCACAAAAAAAAAAAAGTTTACAATCAAATAATCACAATCAAAAAATTACCAAAACTCATCAAACTGTATATTATTAGAATCAATTGATTTTACCGTTTGTAATGTATGACCTAAATAAAACGGGAATATTAAATTCAAAAGCATAAACAACATTTTTATATTGAACAATAAAATAGACTGTTTTCACATACAATGACTTTAACTTGCTTACAGCTACAAAACTTATGTAAGAAAAACTTAAGATTAAAAAAAAACTTAAAATGGCCTATTTTTTAAATTTATTTATTTACTCCCTTTTGTTGCCCTTTTTATTGTTGTAGTTATTTTTGTTGTCGTCATTGTTGGTTGGATAGAACAGAGAGAAATGGAGAGAGATGGGGAAGACAGAGAGGGGGAGAGAAAGATAGACACCTTCAGACCTGCTTACCCTGCAGGTGGGGAGCCAGGGGCTCGAACCAGGGTCCTTCAGATGGTTCTTGCGCTTTGCGCCAGGTTAACCCGCTGCCTTACCGCCTGACTCCCTAAAATGGCCTATTTTTAATTAGCACCATTTAAAGTCAAGTAGCACTGTCTACACTGATTCTACAAAGAGAAGCCCATTAATAAATAAAAACCATTTTTTCTTTACTGGTGCAATAAAGCTCAAAACATACATAATGTTCACATCTTGCTTCAAATTTATTGACAACACCCTACAGTACTCTGCTTAATTATTTGTTTTGCTTGTATTGCCACGCTATATTTAGTCTTACTTGCAAGCAGCTATATCTCAGCAGGAAACCCTTCAAAATGCAAACCTCTCCAGCTCCAGGAAAGATTGAAATTAGGACAGCTACACTTGCTCATGATTTACATTACAAGAATTTAAGACCTGCCTTCCTTATCATCATAAGCTCCACTCAATAAACAACCTCTCTAACAGTGGTCCCAAAGAACATATAGAAGAACAGAGCTGTCCCACCGGACAGCAATCTAAAAGCCTCAAACTAAGTCAAAACACCTCCAGTGACCTTAATTACTCCTTACTCAATCTGCTACCCGCTAATACACCCTCGTCACTTCTTAGACTTTTTATAATTAAGGCTAGTAAAACGATATTACAGTGGAATGGCAAAGTAACGCAGCAGACTTCGAACATTCACCTGCACATGAAGATTTATATAGTGAACCCCACATAATTTCCCATCACAGTCTTACAAATGTCAAACATTACAAAACTGAAAAAAAAAAAATTTTTTTTTGCTCTCACAACTTTCAGATTCAGCCACTTTATTTACTTATTTTGCCTCCAGTGTATTTACTTATTTGTTTTGCCTCCAGTGTTGCTTGGTGCCAGCACTACAAATCCACCGCTCCTGATGGCTTTTTTTTTTAATCACTATTTTATTCAATACAACAGAGAATTTGAGCAAGGATGGGGAGATACAGAGTGAGTGAGAAAAACAGACACCTGTGGACTTGCTTCACCATGAGTGAAGCATCCCCACTGTAGGTGGTGTGTGGGGGCTCAAACCTGGGTCCTTGCACATAGTGTACTATGTGTACTTAACTCAGTGAGCCACTCTGCCCAGCCCATCATTTGGCCACCTTATAATAAATACCCTTTTACTGGGAAGCTTCCAATATTAAATTCAAAACTGTCACCTCCTCCAGTAAAAAAGTCAGCCAACTGGCATAAGGATCCTCGTTCCAGCCACTGACTCCCCACCTTCAGCGGAAGGAAGCCTCACAAGTGATGAAGCAGGTCTGCAAGTGTCTATCTTTCTCTCTCCCTGACATCCCCTCCTCTCTCAATTTCTCTCTGCCCTATCCAACAGCAGCAGCAATGGCAACAATAATAATAACAATAACAACAAGGGCAACAAAATGGAGAAAATGGTCTCCAGGAGCAGGGGATTCTTAGTATAGGTGTTGAGCCCCAGCAGTAACCCTGGAGGCAGAAGGAAAAAAAGAAAAAAGAAAAAAAAAAGTCAGCTATCTGAACCCTGATCGGATTATAATCAAACTTCTAAAGAAACTTGAAAAGCTGTTTCTTTGCCAATGCCCATGTCGAGTGGAAAAACAATTACAGAAGCCACCTTCTGCACTCTAAAAAGAATTCTGGTACATACATACTCCCAGAGGGGGAATAATATTAGGGGAGACGACTAAAGGGCTCTGAACCCCCAATCTTATCAGGACCCAGAGAGAGGAGATGGAAAAAAGAAGAACATTCGTAAGTAGTAAGAGGTGTAGATATGACTTAGAAAGAAGGCAGGGCTATAGAAACGGACAAATATTTATGTAGTTACAGAAATGAGTCAACCTTGTTGACTGTGACCTTGGAAGAACTACTGAAGTTTCTTTTTGTAAGAAATTGAATTTCTAAAATTTCTAATTTATTTAGCATTGGAGTAGAGACAAAGAGAAATTGAGACGGGAGGGAACAGAAATAGAAAAAGAGAGACAGACACCTGCAGCTCAACTTCACCACTACTTCATCCTTCACCTGCAGCCTTCCCCCTGCAGGTGGGGACCAGAGGCTTGAGGCCAGGTCCTTGCACCCTGTAGTGCACCTGACCAGGTACACCAACACCTGGCCCCAATGACTGCAGTTTCCACTAAAAGGAATGAGGACACAGAATTCCAGTGCTGGGAACAGTGTGGAATTATACTCGCTACCTTATAATTTTGTAAATGAATATTATTAGTGATTTAAATAAGAGAAAAAAAAAAGAACAGTGAAACAGAGTAACAGAGGGGGAATCTCCTTTTTTCTTTTAGTTTCTTCTTTTCTTTACAAAAAAAAAAAAAACCTGTTTCTTCAAGTATCATGACCTCTAATTTCCAGGACAGACAGCTACCATTCATAGCAAGCCAGAATCAAAATCAATTGTAAACATCTCCAATTCCACTTAAGTTCAATGACTCCCAACAGTACTTGAAGTAAACTAAGCTGATCTGGTTCAACTTGATATTTAAATTCACACTGTTTCTTTTTTAATTTAGCAATAAAATAAATAATTCATGTTTCAATACAGTTATCTATACAGAAAACAAACAAAACAGAGCCTAGTGAGGGAGTTACAGACCTTTGGTGGCAGGAATGGTGCTAATATATTAACTTATAATCTTATAAATCACTATTTAATCAATATGAGACGGAAAAACATATTTAAAAAAAATAAAGCCGGGAGTCGGGCGGTAGCACAGCGGGTTAAGCGCAGGTGGCGCAAAGCGCAAGGACTCGTATAAGGATCCGGGTTCGAGCCCCCGGCTCCCCATCAGCAGGGGAAGCAGGTCTGCAGGTGTCTTTCTCTCCCCTCTCTGTCTTCCCCTCCTCTCTCCATTTCTCTCTGTCCTATCCAACAACGACGACATCAATAATAACTACAACAATAAAACAACAACATCAACAAAAGGGAAATAAATAAATAAATATTAACAAAAATAAAAAATAAAGCCTACTTTTAAACCAATTAACACTCCAACTGTCTAGCCTCTTTTTTTCCATTTACATCTTAATTACTTCATGCATCTGCATGTACACAACAGGATCCACCAAATATATAACATAAAAATAAGAACAGTAACAACAACAATAAAAAAACAAGGGCAACAAAAAGGAAAATAAATAAACATTAAAAATTAATAATAAATAAATAAATAAATAAATAAATAAAAATAAGAGCAGTGGGTAGGGGAGATAGCAAGAAAATCTTGACTTTCATGCCTTAGGACCCAAAATTATAGGTTCAACCTCCAACAGCACCATAAGCTGGACATGGCCAGTGCTCTAGTGAAGATAAATAAATAAATTCCAACATTCACCTACCCAACATTCGGCAATCCAACAATACCAATTTTCAATGAGGTTCCAAATCTTCCAATGATTGGGGGTGGTTTAATTCCATCCCCTCCCTTCTTGGGAGGCATCTGAAATGTCAAAAGAAACAAATACATGAATGAAACTTTTTTTGACACTTTATTGGTGGGTTAATGGTTACATTACAGTTGTTGACAAACAGATACAATGTCCCTCATCTTCCTATTAAAGATGTCTGCAAGGCACTGCCCCCCAAAACAAAACTTTTTACTATCCTCACTAATCAACGACATTTTATCACATAAAATGTTACTAGTGGGCTAATATCAGACCAAAACTGACAGTCAGATGTACTTTCTTAACAAAATAAAAACAAAAACAAAAACAAAAACAAGTTTAGTAGACAGATTCGACTTTCATAGTTGGCAAAGCAGTCATTTCTGGCAACTTATGGGGAAACTAATGTACAAGTACATGGTACCGGGAATCAAAAATAAAATGTAGCTGCCAAATCCTTCCATTCAGGCTGCTCACAAAAAGCTTTTATTTCCTAATTTGACATATAGCTATACAAATGAAAGGACGGATAAGACTCAGAGAAAACTCATTATAGACATGAGTAACCAAGTCAGCTCCCACCAAACCATTCCTCATTTTCTGGAATCTGTTCTTTCCCATTTCCCCACACGCTAGTTAAACCCATCACATCTTACCTAGCGACCTCCGGAGTCAACAACACTCTGTGGTTATTTCTAGTGGTAACTGAAGGCACCGACCCATTCATTGCACAAGATGAAAACTTTCTCGGCCCCAGCTAACTGGAGCGAAACCCCCAAGTTGCCCCGTGCAAAACCATTCCCACCTTTAACCACCGCAAACTGAACATGAGGTCTGCTAACCTCAAGTTCTAACCAGCTGTGAGCCTGCTGGGGACCCCGCGCACTCAGGGACACTGCAGTCGCTGAGCACTGACTCCAGAGGCCCACTGCTCCTCTCGGGCTTCACCTGTCTCCCGGCAGACCGCGCCTTCCCCGGCGCAGCTGCACGGGCGCAGCCCCTCCACGGCCTCCTCCCCAGGGAGGGTGGCCAAAACGGGTCCCGAACCCACAGCCGGGGCCCCCTCTGACCCAGGGGAGGTGCACCCAGGGCTGCAAGGGCGCCCCGGGGCCGCGCGGCCTAGTCCGGGAGCAGCTCATTCATCCACACGGCCCGCACCGCCCACTGCCCCGCTCGCCCCGTCCCGGCCGCCAGCCCCGGCCAGGCGCCGGCCGCCGAGCTCAGTGCCCGGGCGGGCAAGGAAGACACTGCGGGGAGCGCGCCCGCCGGCCTCCGGAAGGCCTCACCGTGCTCGGCGTGGGCGACAACGGGGGCACCAGCGGCTGCGGGAGACGCGTCCTGCCGGGAGCGACAGACAGGGAGGAAGGAGGAGAGCGCGCAGGCCCGGCCCCTCCGCCGAGCGGCACGCACGACGGCGGCGGCGGCGGCGGCGGCGGTGGCGGAACGGGCGGGCCGGGCGCCGGGCGGCACCTGCGCGTAGGCTGCGCGCTCCGCCCCTCCCCGCGCGGCCTCCCGCCTCACCCATTGGCTGAAGAGCCGAGGGAGGCGGGAGTAAGGTGGGCGGGGCGTGTGACGTCAGAGTGCTCGAACCTGAGCTGGGGCTGCCCTGCTCCTCCCCCGGAGCGAGCACATGCCTCCGCTTCTACACGTGGAGCTCTAGGTCCGGCTCGTCCCGCGGCGGCGCGCACGCGGCCTGCAGCCCTCCTGGCCTTTCGCCCGCTCAACCTGGCTGCCCGCCGGAGTCAGAGCACTTGAAACCTGGCATAGAGCCGCCAACCGAGTCTGCGACGACTAGCACTCAGCTCAGCTTCCCTTCCTGTGACTTTTTCTAGTCGGTCAGGATTATGAGAATCAGTTAAAAGTTCTTAAAGGAGAAAGGTAAAAAAGAGCTAAAGGCTACGGGAAGCTTACAGTCTAAGGGTCCCTTGTCAGCTTTTTGTTCATTTTCCCAGAAATCGTTTTATCGCGCCAATTTCCATCACCACCCTCTTCCTCTTCTCCGTCACTCCACCCTTTGGAATTTGGAAAAGCTAGACTGCAATCTGGATTCCGCTGCTCATTCATTAGCTATGTGATCCTGACAAGGTAGCTTTTTTAGGCTTCAATTTGCTCCTGGGTAAAATAAGGCTATTGAACCCCATCTATGAAGACGTTTTGTTTTGACAATATGTGTACACCTTGTAGCACACTCAGCACATAAATGGAAATAAAGGTTTTTGTCGGGTCCAGGAGGTGGTGCACCTAGTTCAGTGTACAGTGCGCAAGGACCCGAGTTCAAGCCCCTGGTCCCCACCTGCTGGAGGAAAGCTTCACGAGTGATAAAGCAGGGCAGCAATGTCTCTGCCTCTATCCCTCTGTATCTTACCCACCCACCCCCCAATTTCTCTCCAATAATAAATAAATAAATCATCTAAAAAGGCTTTTTTTGAGCTCAGACCTACAGGGGATGCAAAGATTACACAGGCTCCTGTGCTGAATATGGGCCCCAGATCAAATCAATGGGGTTTACAGTTAACAATATTTATATACCTTTCCCATATTTGGGAGCTACTCTCTCCTCTGATACAGATTTCTAATCCTTTTTCCAACTCTGACAGCATCTGCCCCAGACAATACCACTTGCAAGTTAGCTGTCAGGCTTAGGCAAAAGTTAGTAAAGTCGGGGAGTCGGGCGGTAGCCCAGCGGGTTAAGCGCATATGGCGCGAAGAGCAAGGACCAGGGTAAGGACCCTGGTTCAAGACCCCGGCTCCCCATCTGCAGGGGAGTTGCTTCACCGTCTGAAGGTGTCTATCTTTCTCTCCCCCTCTCTGCCTTCCCTTCCTCTCTCCATTTCTCTCTGTCCTATCTAACAACAATAATAACGACAACAATGAAAAACAAGGGCAACAAAAGGGAAAATAAATATAAAAAATAATTTAAAAAATAGTAAAGTCATGGGCCCCTTGGAATATATCTAACATAGACCTACTAGCTTTTTCCACAATGGAGACCCCCAAATCTCATCTGCAATATTCTTGCCTTTAAGTTCTTGATTATTTAACAATTTGTTCTGCTTTATATCTTAACTCTTTTTTAGCCACCAAGCTGCAGATGCTACCATGACACCAACCTGATTTCCTTGAGCAGATGACCTTACCAATGAACCCTGGAACCTGACCTTCCTAGAGCCCTGCCCTACTAGGGAAAGATAGAGACAGGCTGGGGGTATGGATCAACCTGCCAACACCCACCTTCAACACCCATGCAATTGTGGAGACGCAATTACATATACCATACCTTCCACCTTCTATACCCCATATTGATCCTGGGTCCATGTTCCTAGAGAGATAAAGAACAGGAAAGTCAGGGCATTGCTTAGCTCTAGTTTGTGGTGGTATTTAATCTAGAAGTTTGGAGCTTTACGCATGAAAATATTTTGTGTGACCACTATATTATCTTCCTGGCCCCAAGTTGCCTTAAAAACAAACAGGTCTGCAGGTGTCTTATCTTTCTCTTCCCTTCTCTATCTTCCCCTCCTCTCTCCATTTTTCTCTGTCCTATCCAACAACAACAACAGCAATGACAATAATAATGACATAAACAAGGGTAACTGCAAGGGCAACAAAAATGGGGAAAATGGCCTCCAGGAGCAGTGGATTCCTAGTACAGTCACCCAGCCCCAGCAATAACCCTGGAGGTAAAAGAATATATACAAGAAAGCCTCAAGAGTTACAGCTCTGTGCCACAGCTCACTGTTCAAGGGTGTTACAACTCCAGGTGTAGCAGATCCAAAGGACGAGTCTGAGGCCAAGACTGAGTGGAGAACAGGGAGATACTTTATTACAGCCGCGGAATCCGGTGGACTCCTGCCATGCCAGACTGCTCCTCTAATTTAGAAAGTCGCTTATATAGAGCTGGGAGCTGCAGGCATTGATTGGTTACAGGGTGGTTTTGGAAAAGAGACATTTTGATTGGTTAAAAGGTGGTTACAAGGTGCACCAATCAGGTATAAGGGTAATATGCAAATTAAGGGAAGTGGAATGATTTAAGGTAAAGAATTGGTCGTATTATAAATTATCAAGGTGCATATAAGACAAAGGATGAGGTGGATTGGCTACATTTCACACCGCATCGGACTGCTAAAATACAAGTGAATACAAAATGAAAACATCTACATTTTTGTAAAACAAAAAGATTCAACCCTATTGGCTACATTTCTAGTCCCCTAGGTTTGCTGAAATGCAGGAACAGCGACCCGATTGCCTGTCCTCTATGGAACTGGGGAACTTTTTATTTCACTATGGTCACGTCGGCCATTTTAAAATTAATTAATTAATTTTTAAAAATATTTATTTCCTTTTTGTTGCCCTTGTTTCCATTGTTGTAGTTATTATTGTTGTTGATGTCGTCGTTGTTGGATAGGACAGAGAGAAATGGAGAGAGGAGGAGAAGACAGAGAGGGGGAGAGAAAGACACCTTCAGACCTGCTTCACCGCCTGTGAAGCGACTCCCCTGCAGGTGGGGAGCCGGGATTCGAACTGGGATCCTTAGGCTGGTCCTTGGGCTTTGCACCATGTGCACTTAACCCGCTGCGCTACCGCCCGACTCCCACCCCCCTAAATTAATTTATAAAAAGGCTTTTGTTAATTTTTAGAGCTTCATTCTTTTTTTTTTAATATTTATTTTATTTATTTCCTTTTGTTGCCCTTGTTGTTTTATTGTTGTAGTTATTATTGTTGTTGTCGTTGTTGGATAGGACAGAGAGAAATGGAGAGAGGAGGGGAAGACAGAGGGGGGGAGAGAAAGATAGACACCTTCAGACCTGCTTCACCGCCTGTGAAGCGACTCCCCTGCAGGTGGGGAGCCGGGGTTCGACCCGGGATCCTTATGCCGGTCCTTGTGCTTTGCGCCACCTGCGCTTAACCCGCTGCGCTACAGCCCGACTCCCTAAAGCTTCATTCTATGCTCCTTCAATCTCCAGAATGCACCAGTGACTCCAACAGTAAAAGGATTTATTATTTCACCGAGGTCAACATTCTTGTATTGTTGCAGTGAATATAAGACATGTCCAAAATTGTGACTCTAGAAACTTTTACAAAGAAGCAAATTGCTAATAAACAGAGGATGGGGAAGGGATTTGGTTGTTATCTCCATTTTACAAGAGAAGAAAAATCCCTGAAATGTAGATGAAGCATAAATCTAAGCCTGCAAAAATGTTTCAATGGGTAAAGCACTTTCTCATGTAAATAGATTAAAAAATAAATAAAACCCCTAATCTAACTGAAATTATTTGAAACAGAAAGTCATTAAGCAGCAACCAACCCATTATTTATGATACTGCATTAAGATTTTTTTTTTTGGGGGGGGGGCAGGCTGAGGAGATAGCATAATAGCTATGCAAAACAACTAGGACCTGAAGCTCTGAACCTCTGAACCAGCACCACCATAAGCCAGAACTGAGCAGTGTTGGGGGAGGAAGGAAGTGGAATGATTTAAGGTAAAGAATTTTTTTATAAACTTAGAAACTCTCAAAGACACAGGTAACTTGATTTAATTTTGGCTATATGCTTTTCTTAATATCAAAATATGCATGATTTCTCTCAGTCGACTTCCCTTGTCACTAAAACTATGCATTTGTAAAATAGGGATCTGAGTGCACCCTAGCTATGAAAGGGAAAGATGCTACATTTCATACCATCAATAACACAAACTCTTGTAAATAACTCTAACAAAATAATTGTTAAATCATTGACTGATGTTTTTGTAGTGAAGTTCTGTAGTTGGTTTTAAACTACTGCTTGTGGAATCAGAGGAGAACCATTATTTAAAAACTCCAAAATACCAGAGAGCCCACTCAGCTCAACCCAACAGCTAGCCACTCCAATACTAATTGAAAATATTTTCCAGTTGTGGAGTAATTGAATCATCTTCAATGTATCACTATCTTTTGGCAAAATGCACTTATGTCTTCGACCTCTCTATGTCTCAGATCTATCCAATACCTTCAAGTCACACTGCCAAATCCTTGAGTCAATTACATGTTATTCTGTTTGCAGCTACATCTTTCTTAAACTTTTAACAACCCTTAAAGTTCCTAGACAGTTTAAGAAGGGGCTGATTGGTGCTGCCAACTGTTACTAATAACAGGCCATGTTCAGTTCACTGGGGAAATGTGACTCATTGAGTCACCGGGAGTTCATTCACACTAATATGAACTGGTGCAAGCTAGGTAAATTCTACTAAGGGTCCAATCAGCTTACTGAGGTCAGCAAGAATCACATAGTGAAAACATCCTATGTATCATCCCTCTTTCCTAATGAAGTATGCAGGTCTCAGAATACTCAAGTATCTTCTATTTAACATGATTAATGAATATTCAGTGAGACAAGCAAGATTTTAACACATAGGATATAATGCCAGACCCAGTAAAACGACTTTGAATATAGTAAAGTTTTTCCTTGTGGTTTTGCACAAAGGTGACTGTCTATTTTAATACCTCTTAGGCCCAGTGACTAAGTGAGTGAAGCTTACAGGAAAGAATAGGAAATGGTTCGGAATGGAAATTGATGCAAAGAGTTCAGTTAGAGGGTAATGAGAATATACTGTAGAGTCAGCTCAACATAAAGTTGTTCCTGAGGAAAGATCAATGAAATTGAATAAATAAACAGAGGTCATGTTTTCACTGTTCTCACCAGCCTTTCAGAATTCTCTCCTTCCCAGATATAAGCCTGTGAGCAGGGGCCAAGTGAGTTGATCTGAGTCACAAGAATATTATGGAGTGGGTGGGAGTAAATAACATGATGGTTATGCAGAAAGACTCTCATGCCTGAGGTTCCAAAGTCCCAGCTTCAATCTCCCTGTACCACCAGAAGCCAGAGCTAACCAGTGCTCTGGTTTAAAAAGAAGGAGGAGGGGGAGTCGGGCTGTAGCGCAGCGGGTTAAGCGCAGGTGGCGCAAAGCACAAGGACCCGCATAAGGATCCCTGTTCGAAACCCCGGCTCCCCACCTGCAGGGGAGTCGCTTCACAGGCGGTGAAGCAGGTCTGCAGGTGTCTGTCTTTCTCTCCTCCTCTCTGTCTTCCCCTCCTCTCTCCATTTCTCTCTGTCCTATCCAACAACGACAACAACAATAATAACTACAACAATAAAACAACAAGGGCAACAAAAGGGAATAAATAAATAAAATAAATATTAAAAAAAAAACTTTAAAAAAAAAGAAGGAGGCGGATATATGGAGTGAGGCTTGTACACAGTGGCTATCCAAAAGACCCTTATAACTGAGGCCCAAAAGCTCCCAGGTTCAATCCCCAGCAACATCTTAAGCCAGAGCTGAGCAGTGCTCTGATTATATATATATATACATAAAATGGTTTGTTACTGGTAAGTAATTTCTCCCCCATACATAGTAGCTCAGAAATCCAGAGATTTACTGATCTAGCACAGAAAGCTAAGGGACAGGAGGTAGAGTACACGGGGAGTCAAATGCAAAGAAGACAATAGGATTAGTGAATTGTTCACCATGGGCTTGCAGAGCTTTGCTGATGTGTTGGCCAGGCTCACCTACTCGTCTAAGATAGGCATAACAGATGATAAAACAGTAAAAGGAGCTGACAGGATAGCTCATCTGAATAGTGCACATTCTTCATCACACAACCACTTAGGTTCCAGGCCGGCCCTCCACAGGGGAAGTCTCAGTGTTGCAGTCTTTCTCTCTTTCTCTGGCTTTCTATCTGAAAAAGTAGGCCTGGTGTGGTAAGACTCTAATGACAACCAAAAAAAAAAAGAGGGGGAAAGAAAAGGGAAAATAAATAGTACTGGGGCAGGGAAATAGCACTGCAATTTGCACAACAGACTGAGGCTCAGAGCTCTTGGCACCACCTTAAACTAAAGCCGAGCAGTGCTCTGCTTAAATAAATAGTAGTAAGAACTACCATAAAAGGAAAATTGAGTTCTGATAATAATTTTACTTGCAGTAAATAAATAAGCACAGTGGGAGCTGTGGAGATGTCTCTTCACAAATACTGATTTATGGACCTGCAGTTAGAAGAGAAGTTCTGAGAGTCTAATGCACAGCATTTTTTTTCCAGATAGAAACAGAGAGAGAAAAAGAGAGTGAAAGAGACCACAACATCTTCCTTAGATGTAGTGAAGGCCAGACTCGAACCTGGGACTCGCACCTGGGTCTCACACATAGCAAAGCAGTGCATTTTCCAAGTGAGCTATTTTGCTAGCCCTGTAATTAATCTATTAATTAAGGTGCTTTTAGCCTAATGTAATGGAAATTCTGATTCAAGGTTGATGAAATAGCTCACTGATTTTGATTCAATGGAAATATTCCCTGTACAACAGAAACTACAGAAGACTTTGAGACTGGTAGATTTAATATCATAAAAAAATTTTATAAAAAGACTTTCATGCCTGAGACACCAAAGTACCAAGTTCAATCCCTAGCTCCACTACAAGCCAGAGCTGAGCAGGGCTCTGGAGTAAAAAGACAAAAAGATACATACACGCAGGTGCATATGTCTGTGTATACATGGATGTATGTATGTCTGAGAGAAAGCAATGTCATATTTATGTGAATAAAAGTAATAAAAATAAGACATTATTTCTGACCAGAGAGGTAGCATAATGGTCACAAAAAGACTGTCTGAGACTTCAAGGTCCCAAATTCGATATCCAGCAACACCATAAGGAAGACTCTGCTTAACAAAAAAGAAAAAAAGAAAAGACATTTTGTCCTGGAGTGTGTTCTATGAAACAGTGGTTTTCCAAGCTGCTCTGTGGAGCCACAGGGGTACATAGATCGTCTAAGTGCAGGAAGCCCTATATATGGCATCCCCTCTGAGAGACCTTTAATATGTATTTGTCCATTTAAGGCTCAGAGAAGTTCTGCAACAGAGCACTATTAAACCTCTTTTTCTTAAGTATTTCTTATTATATTTGTTTATTAATTGCATTGAGACAGCCAGAAATTGAGAGGGAAGGGGGTGATAGGGAGAGAGACAGAGGGACACCTGCAACACTGCTTCACTGCTCACAGAGCTTTCCCTCTGCAGGTGGGGACCGGGGGCTCAAATCTGGGTCCTTGTGCATTGTAACTTGTGCACTCAACCAGGTGCACCACCACCCAGCCTGCTATTCAATCTCTTTAACTTAGCATTACTAAATGTGCACATACTTCTTGCACATAATACACATAAAATTCTCTTGGAGTATGTGCTCTGTGGAAAGCAAGTCTTTGAAAGTTACTATTAAATAGTGACTTAGGAAGGAAACTTTGGTGCTTTGGATGGCAGCTTCTCTGTGGCAGTCTTAGGTTATACAAAGTGACCCAAAAAATCACTAAGGGTTGTAAGACTGTATTCACAGTTATCCTAAAGACTAAATTATTACTCCCACCTGTAGTGGGGCTGCTTCATGAGTGGTGAAGCAGGTCTGCAGGTGTCTTTCTCTCTCAATCTACCTACCTCTCCCCACTCAATTTCTCTCTGTCCTAGGAAATAAAATGGAAAAAAAAAAATGAAAGGGGTGGAGCAGTGGATTCACTGTGCTGGCAGCAAAGCCAAGCAATACCCTGGAGGCAAAAAAAATAATAATATTTTTAATTTGATGATTTCAAAAGTGGATGATAGCATATTGGTTATGCAAATACACTTTCATGCCTATGGCTCCAAAGTCCCAGGTTTAATCCACCACACCACCATAATCCAGAGCTGGACAGTGCTCTGGTCTCTTTATCTTTCTCTCATTAAAATAAAAACAAATAAAAAGCACTTTTTAAAAAAGAGAATCAATAAAAATAAAAAATGTTAAATTATTTCTTCTGTTCATCTAAAGAAATATTTAGGAGGATGAAAATGTTTATAAAACTCCTTTTATACCCCACTTCATATTTACTAGCCTCAGTTATTATTCCGCCTTTTTTTCACAGCTAAAGAAATGATGTCCATAAAAGTTTAGGCAATTTAATTACAGCTCCTTGTTTGTAACTACCAGGCTATATAAGACAAATTCCATTTGACAGCAGAATTCCTGTACTTTTTATTTAAACATGATTATCCTACAATAGCCAAACATTTTACACATAGTAAAAGATATAGTTTAACAGTATAGATAAGGGAAGAAAAGTACATGCAGTGGTCCGGGAGGTGGTGCAGTGGATAAAGCACTGGACTCTCAAACATGAGGTCCTGAGTTCAGTCCCTGGCAGCACATGTACAGGAGTGATGTCTGGTTCTTTCTCTCCTCCTATCTACTTCATGAATAAATAAATAAAATCTTTTTAAAAAAAGTATATGCACACATATTCATTTGTATTACTTTATGAAAGAATGAGAGCATCACAAAAACAAAAGTAAACCAAAGTGACAAAGTCAAATTGAAAAACTTCTGCACAGCAAAACAAACTACCACCCACTCTCTCAATTTCTCTCTGTACTGTACGATCCAATAAAATCGAAAAAATGACCTCCAGGAACAGTGCATTGTGGTCCCGGAACTGAGCCCCAGTGATAACCCTGGAGGCAAAAAAAAAAAGAAAGAAAAAAGAAAAAAAAAAGCTACCACCCAGACAGAAAGACTCTTTACAGAATGGGAAAAGAGCATACCATATATCTGACAATAGGCTAATAGCCAAAATATATAAAGAGCTCACCAAACTCACAACAAAAAATGATACCCATCCTAAAAGGGGAGAGGATACGAACAGAATATTCACCAAAGAAGAGATCCCAAAGGCCAACAGACAAATGACCACCTCCTTCTGATAGCTTCATTTGTTCTTTTTTAAAAAATTTTTTAATTATCTTTATTTATCTATTGGATAGAGACAGGCAGAAATCAAGAGGGAATAGGGAGTTAAGAGAGGATGAAAGACAGAGAGATACCTGCAACACTGTTTCACCACTCATGAAGCTTTCCCTCTGCAGGTGGGGACTGGGGGCTTGAACCTAGGTCCTTGTGCACTGTAACATGTGCATTCAAACAGGTGTGCCACCACCCAGCCCCTTCATTTGGTCTTTCCTTTGTGTATATCTGAGACTAACTTTTTCTTCCTTTCTTCCTTCCTTCCTTTCTTCTTTCTTTGCTTTCCTGTTGCCTCTAGGGTTATTGTGGGGGCTCAGTGCCTACACCACAAAACTACTGCTCCTGGAGGCCATTTTTTTCCCTTTTGTAGCCCTTTTTATCTTTTTTTTTTTTATCATTGTTGTGGTTATTATTGTTGTGATAGGACAGAGAGAAATGGAACTAGGAGGGGAAGACAGGGGCAAAGAATCAACGACCCCCACCCCACAGGTGGGGAGCCAGGGGCTTGAACTGCGATCTTTACATGGGTCCTTGGGCTTCGCACCATGTGTGCTTAATCCACTGTGCCACTGCCTGGCCCCTGAGACAGTTTTTTTTTTTTTTTTTTTTAAGATTTATTCATTTATCAAAGCGCGAGAAGAGGAGAAACAAAGCATCACTCTGGCATCCGAGCCATCTACGCCAAATCGTGTCTTGCGGACGTTTACCATAGGGCCTCTTCGACCTCCTACGACTCCATTACTATTGGAACTATTCAGCTCGTCAACGTATATAAGCCTCCCAGTGCCTCATAGGATAACGAGGTCCTGCCTAGCCCGAATCACCCAGCCGTTTACGTTGGAGACTTTAATAGTCATCACCAAGACTGGGGATATTCCTCCACTCGTGCTGACGGCTCTATCTTAGCCGACTGGGCTTCAGCGAATGACCTCTCCCTATTATACGATCCCAAACAGCCAGGCTCTTTTCACAGTGCTAGATGGAATAAAGACTCGTCACCCGACCTGTGCTGGATTAGCACACCAACAGCCAAACCTTTCCCACTACGAGACAAGTTCTCAAGATCTTCCCGCACAGTCATCACCGCCCAGCTATCATCCACATTGGTCTCCAGCTCCCACTGATTCTGTGCTCGGAGAAACTAAGATGGAACTTTCGGAAAGCAAACTGGCATCTGTTCAGTGATCTTACCAACAACTCTATTCCTGCAATTCCAATTAACTCTATCCCCTCTGAAGATTCCTACAGGTGCTTCCGCCAAGCCATCTTCAAAGCAGCTTCCCAAGCCATTCCTCGTGGGGGATGTGCTAACTATATGCCTTGTCTTGATGCTGAATGCGAGCAACTACTAAAGCAGTATGATGAGTCAGGCGACCCAGATGTGGCTGACCATCTCATTGCCTCCCTGGATGCAGCACGCCAAGTCCGCTGGCAACAACTCACGGAAAGTCTGAACTTCACCCACTCAAGTAGGAAGGCCTGGAAGCTTCTTCACAGACTGGGTGCCGGTAGCCAACCCCCTCCCGTCTCCCATCCTCCTGTATCTCCAAACTCAGTGGCCAGTCACCTAACTCAAGTTGGACGTGCTAAGATCGACCCAGTCTGGAAAAGAGAAATTTCCCATGAGTGGTCATCCCACTTCCGGTTATCTTGTCCATCTCCAAAACTCTCTCCCTTTACACTGTCTGAACTGGAAGACGCTTTGAAGAGGGTTAAACCGGGAACAGCTGCTGGCTATGATAACATCACCCCAGAACTCATTCTTTTTTTTTTTTCCTCCAGGGTTATTGCTGGGCTCGGTGCCTGCACCATGAATCCACCGCTCCTGGAGGCCATTTTCCCCCTTTTTGTTGCCCTAGTTGTTGCAGCCTCGTTGCGGTTATTATTGCCATTGTTGACGTTGCCTTGTTGTTGGATAGGACAGAGAGAAATGGAGAGAGGAGGGGAAGACAGAGAGAGAGGGGAGAGAAAGATAGACACCTGCAGACCTGCTTCACCGCCTGTGAAGTGACTCCCCTGCAGGTGGGGAGCCGGGGGCTCGAACCGGGATCCTTACGCCAGTCCCTGTGCTTTGCGCCACGTGCGCTTAACCCACTGCGCCACCGCCCGACTCCCCCCAGATCTCATTCTTACCCTGGGTCCCGCGGCAAAGAAGTGGCTCGCTTCATTCCTGTCCCACATCTTGGAATCTGAGTCTATGCCCAAAGTTTGGTGTCGAGCGAAGATTATAGCGGTTTTGAAACCAAAGAAAGACCCAACACTGGCCGCCAGCTATAGACCAATTTCTCTCCTCTCTGTGTGTTACAAACTCCTTGAGAGGCTGCTTCTGTCACGTATTTCTCATCTTACAGAGAAATTCCTATCACCCGCCCAAGCTGGTTTTCGCCCAGGAAGATCTACCTGCGAACAAGTCCTGGCCCTCTCAACTTACATTGAAAATGGATTCCAGAAGAATTTAAAGACGGGTGCTGTCTTTGTTGATCTCACAGCAGCCTATGACACGGTCTGGCACCGTGGTCTCCTAGTCAAGATCTCAAGATGCCTGCCTCCATGGGTGGCCAACACTATATCGTTTCTTCTCCAAAACAGAAGATTCCGGGTGCATCTGGGTGACAAGTCTAGCAGATGGAGACTTGTCTCAAGTGGCCTCCCCCAGGGCTCTGTTCTGGCTCCTACGCTATTTAATATTTACATCAATGACCTCCCAGAAACTTCTTCAAGGAAGTTCATCTACGCCGATGACATCTGCTGTGCAACTCAGGCATCCAAGTTCAACATCCTCGAGGAAACACTCACGAAAGACATGTCTCTGATATCTGATAACTGTAAAAAATGGCGACTAATCCCTAGCACTGCAAAAACGGTATCATCTGTTTTCCATCTACACCATGCCTCGGCCTCGCGTGAGCTTAATGTGCAGCTTGGCGATATGAGAATCCGGCATGAAGCCCAGCCAGTCTATCTTGGCGTTACTCTCGATCGCACTCTGTCATTTCACGAACATCTCATAAAAACTGCAGCAAAGGTGGGCGCAAGGAATCACATCATTGCAAGACTGGCCAGCTCCACACTACGATCATCCTCTCTGGCATTATGCTATTCCACTGCAGAATACTGTGCCCCAGGATGGTTCCGTAGCCCCCATGTCCACTTGGTCAATTCCAAATTATATTCCTCCATGAGGATAATTTCTGGAACCATCCGTTCCACCCCGGTTCCATGGCTGCCAGTTCTTAGCAACATCGCCCTGCCAGATATTCGTCGGGATACGGCATCATCTAAGTTCATCTCCCACATCTACGCTTGACCGGACCTGCCAATATATGCGGATATCTTCGCCCACCCTGTCTAACGCTTGACGTCTCGTCACCCAATCTGGTCCCCTACGCCTACACTGAACTTCTCTGTTCCAGCCTCTTGGAAACAGTTGTCAGTCAGCTGAGGTAAAGAACAAACACCTCATCACAGACCCCTGCAAGCGTCAACCCGGCTTTGATCTAGCACGTTATGACTGGGCCCTCCTCAATCGCTATCGAACAGGCCATGGCCGGTGCGCCACTATGTTCCATTGCTGGGGAGCCAGAGACGACCCGAACTGCCACTGCGGCTCCAGACAGACTATGACCCACATAGTCAACGACTGCCACCTCTCCAGATTCAAAGGAGGTCTCGAAACTTTACATCAGGCTCAACCTGACGCTGTTGACTGGCTACGGAAGAAGGGCAAACGCTAGAAAAAGAACTCTGGCACTTGGCAATGCCAGGGATTTAACTTGGGACTTCATGATTGTTCTTGTTTTTAACCAGAGTACTACTCAGCTCTGGCTTATGATGACCTCACAGCTTTTGGCACAAAAGACTTTTATACATAATCATTATGCTATATCCCCTGCCCAGGACCTCATGCTTGTGAATCCTATGTTTTGTTCACTATGACACTCTTCTTATAAGGACACTACTCATACTGGATTAGGTACCACCATAGTGACCTCATTTTAACTTAAGTACCTCTTTAAGGATTATCTCCAAAATAGATACAAACTGTTAAGACCTAAATATACTATTACTTGGGTACAGGGTGGGGGGGGGTATGGGGAAGGTACACAGTTTAATGATAGATACCAAGTCCTTACTCTGACAATTAGACGCCAGAGGAAAAGCTCCACACCAAGGAATAGTGGGAAGAATTTCAGAGAGCACCAGGAAGCATCATTCACTGTGGGAAGGACTTTAGAAAGGTAGTCACACCTAGAAAACAGAATTCCAATAGAAAAGGCAGATAATCTCAATAGACAAAGAAAACCTGAATCCCAGTGAGACCAGGGCTGAAGATTATATAAGGGAAAGAACTCAGAGGGAGGCAATTGTTTCTATGGCCCACATATGACTATGCACAAACTAGCTTGCACTTTAAAATCTGTTTCTGCTGGGTAAGGATAGATAGCTTACTGGTTATGCAAAGAGACTCTCATACCTGAGGCTCCAAAGTCCCAGGTTCAATCCTCCACATCACGATAAGCCAGGTCAAAAAATAAATAAATAAACCTGTTTCTGCACAGTACCTTATTTCTTTTAAATAAAATTTGCATATCTGGGGAAAAAGAAAAAATCCAATCAAGAAGGAGAATCATTTATTAAAGGTAAAAGGAGGGAGCTGAGGGTGGGGGCAGATAGCATAATGGTTATGCAAAAAGACTCTCATGCCTGAGGCTCCAAAGTCCCAGGTTCAATCCCCTGCACCACCATAAACCAGAGCTGTGGTCTGGTAAAAAAAAAAAAAAAAAAAAAAAAAAAAAAGGAGAGAACTGGGAGGTGACACACCTGATCCAGCAAGCACAGTACCAAGCTGGAGGCCAGATTCAAACCCCCACTCCCCACCTGCAGGGGTGAAGCTTCACAAGAAGTGAAGCAGATCTGCAGGTGTCTCTCTCTCACTCTCTCTCTCTTTAATATTTATTTATTTATTCCCTTTTGTAGCCTTTGTTGTTTTATTGTTATAGTTATTGTTGCTGTTATTGACATCGTCTTTGTTGGATAAGACACAGAAAAAGGCAGAGAGGAGGGGAAGACAGAGAGAGGGAGAGAAATATAGACACCTGCAGACCTGCTTCACCGCTTGTGAAGCGACTCCCCTGCAGGTGGGAAGCCAGGGGCTCAAACTGGGATCCTTACGCCAGTCCTTGGGCCCTGCACTTAACCTGCTGCGCTACAACCCGACTCCCCTCTTTTTTTTTGTCTTTTTTCCTCTCTTAGCTTCTATCTGTCCTATCCAATCAATCAATCAATCAATCAATAAATATAAAAAGAACGACAAAATTAGGAAACCATCATCTTATAGTTTATGCAGTGCTAATCAATGGATCATATAACTATTAGATAACAGTGATAGTTTACAACATAAGATTCAGCTATTACCACTTGTATCCAAATATATTGATTTATCTTCAGAGGTAGGACAACTAGACCTTATATGCTTCCTGATATAACATGATATAACTTACATATGCGATATTCTTGCTAAACAGCTTAAAACCAAATCTAACTGAATCTTTCGTTTTCACTTCCAAGTCATAGGAAATGTAGCAGGTAGGAGGACAAGTGAAATTATTCAAGGAAGTGCAGCTAGGAAGGAAAATAACTCAACCAGTAGCGCGCTAGACTTTCATGCCTGGGTTTATCCCAGGCACCACATATACCAGAGTGGTGCTTCAGCTTCTCTCTCTCTCTCTCTTGCTCTCTTCCTCTTTACCTCTGACTCATGTGAAACTCTCACATGTAATAAATAAAACAAATAGTTAACAATTATACAAGGAAGCAATTATCCAAACCCAGAACATAGAACATTCCACAGAATAACTCACCCGGTTTGTCCTCATGTCAATGGCATTAGGAAATTTACAATGGAGAGACTACTGTTCTACATGAGAGAGGGGATGGGATATGGAGCTCTGGTGGTGGGAACTGTGTGGAGTTGTACCCCTCTTATCCTATGGTTTTGTCAGTGTTTCCTTTTTATAAATAAAATAAAGGAAAAGAAAAGAAAAGAAAAGAAAAGAAAAGAAAAGAAAAGAAAAGAAAAGGAAAGGAAAGAGCTCCAGACAGCCAGTAGAACACACACATTATCAAGTGAGAGGACTCGGGTTCAAGCTCCAGGTCACCTGCCTGAAGCGGAGGAAGTCTCAGAGTGGTGGAGCAGCGCTTCAGGACTGCCTCTCTATTTCTGTTCCTATCAAATAAAAACTAAAAATAAATAAATAGACTTGAGAGGGGTGGAGAGATGACCCAGTGGCAGGACATGTGTCTTGTCATGGGCACAGCCCTGGTTGGAACCTGGGTACAACATCAGAGTACATGGCAAAGGAGAAGCTCTGATGCTGATCTCTCTCTCTCTCTCTCTCTCTCTCTCAACAAAATAACAACAGCAACAATAACCCAAGAACAGCAAAATCGTATATGTGTGAGGCTCTGGTTTTTGCAAATAAATAAAAACTAAAATAGACAGACTGGGTAGGGCACATACCTTACCGTGTATGCCACCTAGCTTCAAGCTTTGATGTCACATGGGAAATCTTTTTTTTATTATTAATAAACTTTTAAAACTTTATTTATAAAATGGAAATTTTGACAAGACCATAAGATAAGAGGAGTACAATTCTACACAGTTCCCACCACCAGAGCTCCGTATCCCATCTCCTTCATTGGCAGCTTTCCTATTCTTTATCCCTCTGAGATTATGGGCCCAGGATCATTATGGGGCACAGAAGATGGGAGGTCTGGCTTCTGTAATTGCTTCTCCACTGAACATAGGCATTGACATGGGAAATTTCAATGCTGTGTTTTTTCCTCTCTTTGATGGAGAAATGACCTGAATTGGTGTTATCACACATGTACCAGACTCTGGTTCCACGAAACAAGAACAACAAATACCTAAGAGTTGCAATAGTCAAAGGAATATACTGATGTCTGAATCATGATTTGAATAAAACAAACATTTAAAAAAAGCGTATGGGGGTCAAGTGGTAGCACAGCAGGTTAAGAGCAAATGGCGTGAAGCGCAAAGACTGGCATAAAGATTCCAGTTGGAGCCCCCAGCTCCAACCCTGGCAATGGTGCACCTGGTTAAGTGCACACATTACAATGTACAAGGACCCAGGATCAAGCCCCTGGTCCCCACCTGCAGGGGAAAAGCTTCACAAGTGGTGAAGCAGGGCTGCAGGTGTCTCTCTGTCTCTTTCCTTCTCTCTTTTCCCCTCCCCTCCCCTCCGGTCTCAATTTCTCTGTCTCTATCCAATAATATATATGCACGTATATAATTTTTTTAAGTACATGTATTCTTGGAAAGAAAAGCAGGAGCCTCATGGGCTGGGTGGTGGTGCAGTTGCTAGGTTGGTGGACTTGCAGCCACGGGAGTAATTCCTGGCATCACATGTACCAGAGTAATGCTCTGGTTCTCTCTTTCCCCTTTCTCTCTGTCAAAAATAAGTAAATGAATGAATAAATAATTTTTTTTACTGTATTTAAGATAGCCTGAAAATTTTGAGTAAATCTGAAAAATATTATCAATTGGATGACATCTAAGAAGTTATATTGAGGGCTGAGGAGACAGTATAATGGTTATGCAAAAGACTTTTAAGCCTGAGACACTGAAGTCCCAGGTTCAATTCCCAGCATAACCATAAAGCAGAACTGAGCAGTGTTCTGGTCTCTAAAAAAAAAAAAAAAAGAATAAGAAGAAAAAGAAGAGGGGGTCAGGTGGTAGCAGTGGGTTAAGCACACGTGGTGTGAAGTGCAGCGACTGTCATAAAGATCCCAGTCCAAGCCCCTGGCTCCCCACCTGCAGGGGAGTCGCTTCACAGGTGGTGAAACAGGTCTGCAGGTGTCTATCTTTCTCTCCCCTTCTCTGTCTTCCCCTCCTCTCTCCATTTCTCTCTGTCCTATCCAACAATGACGACATCAGTAACAACAACAATAATAACTACAGCAACACTGAAACATCAATGGCAACAAAAGCGGGGAAGAAAAGCAAAATTAAAAAAAAATTTTAAAGAAAATATATCTTTAAAAAAAGAAGAAGTTTAAATAAATAAAAAAAGAAGTCATATTGAAATTTAGATGTGGTAATATTATAAAATATCTAAAAAGGCCACATAGGGCTCATAGGGGCATATTTAGTGTATAGTTATAGAGAAATATCATAAATTTACTTCCAGGAAGTACAGGTGAAAAGGAAAGGAAGAAAGGAGAGAAGCAGGAGAGTTCATTGGTAAGATATGGCAAAATGATAATTGGTAAATCTGCTAGTTTTCAAGATTTTCTGCTCTCTGAACTGACATCTACAAAATCATTGGGGTTTTGTTAGAAATACTAATTATTAGGCCCACTCTAGACTCACTGGATCAGAAATTGTGAGGCTAGAACACAGAAATCTATACTTTAACAGAGGCTGAAGTAACTCTGATGTCGCTTAATTTGAAGGTCACTGTATTAAATAAAAAATCTAATGAGAGCTAGAAGAATGTTGTTATTTTTTAAAATGTATTTTACTTGTTTTATTTGTTTATTTATTTATTTAGTCTCCAGGGTTATCATTGGGACTTGGTGCCTGCAGGACGAATCCTTTGCTTCTATAGGCTATTTTTAAAAAATATTTATTTATTCCCTTCTGTTGCCCTTGTTTTTTATTGTTGTAGTTATTGATGTCATCGTTGCTGGATAGCACAGAGAGAAATGAAGAGAGGAGGGGAAGGCAGAGAGGGGGAGAGAAAGATAGACACCTGCAGACCTGCTTCACCGCCTGTGAAGCGACTCCCCTGCAGGTGGGGAGCCGGGGGCTCAAGCCAGGGTCCTTACACAGGTCCTTGTGCTTTGTGCCATTTGTGCTTAACCCGCTGCGCTACTGCCCGGCCCCCTGTAGCTGTCTTTCTTTCTCTCTTCCTATCTCCCCGAACCACTCTCAGTTTCTCTGTCTCTATCCAATAAATAACAAACAAATAAAATTATTTTGAAAAAGAATAAGATGCTGTCTTATCTGCAGTTCTCCTTAAAGATGCCTTCTGCCTTTCTTTTTTAAAATTATTTTTCTTTTTTATTATTTTTATTTATTTATTAGATACAGACAGATAGAAATTGAGAGGGGAGGAGGAGATAGAGAGGGAAAGACAGAGAGACACCTGCAGTCCTGCTTCACCACTCATGAAGCTCTCCCCCTGCAGATGGGGACCAGGGGCTAGAACCCAGATTCTTATGCACTGTAATGAGTACACTTAACCAGGTGTGCCACCTCCTGGCCCCATTTTCTGCCTTTCTGAGACTTAATTTTCCCCCTCTAAAATAGAAAGGCTTCCCTTTCATTGTGTCCTTTAGCAAACATTTACTGACCCTCATGCTGGCCTCTGTTGAGAGACAAGAAGATAGAGATGGATAGACTGCATTTCCTTGGCCTGGGAGGTGGCACAGTGACAAAAATCCAGTTCTCCCCTCAATGGGCCATTAGTACAAAGGACAAAGGAGTCAGAGGAATCACAGTGTAGTGAGAGAAGGCCAAACTATATGTAAATAAATGCATGGTGGCATCACAGCTGAAGGGTTTCCCGGAGTGGGGGTGACCAGTGATGAACTGTGAAGGTTGAGTGTGAAGCTAAATGAGACTTGCAAGTCTCAGTGAAATGCAAAAATACAACCCACTCAGAGTCAGCAATAAGCAGTTCCAAGTGGTTAGGGCAGAGCAAGCGCTTCACAGAGACTGTGGACAGAGAAAATCCAAAAGGAATTTGTCTACCAGACTTTCCATCACTTTGGTCTCCATCAGTGTTTGTGTTAATGTATGTGATCCAAATGTAGTAAAGTCTTTACAAACTGGAAAACAAAAAAGACCCTAAAAAGGACCAGATTATGAAAGTATGCAGTCTAAAGCAAGCACATAAAAGGACCAATTTGTCCAAAATTGTTGCTCCCATTTATAGAAAGCTATACTGCTAAAGAAAATGCTAAGAGATTCCTTTGTATAGTATTGTTAGCTAAATATAACCACCCAATCATTTGTGACTAAATGGAAGCCAACTATCTTGGGAAAGTATAGAAATGTTACTATTCTTTAGCCACTGAACCAACTCAGAAGCAGGGGTTTGAAGCAGAAAGTTCAAAGATATGAAGTTTTTTTTTTCTTAATGTTCAAATCGTTATTATTTTTAACTCAAAGTTACAAGAATATTATGCCTATCCAACAGAGTTCACTTCTTTGATACTTTATATCTATGCAGCAAATACGCTCTTTAAGAAAGTGTGATGTGATGAACAGGTTTTCTTAGGTTCTTTGACAGAGTTAAGCCAACCAAGGAACTCTACGTAACAAGAACAAAAGTCTTTGTTGTTTTTAGTGATTTAAAAAATTACAAAATAGATAGCATGGTGATTATGCTAAGAGACTTTCATGACTGAGTCTCCAAAGTCCCAGGTTCAATCCCCCAAGCCACCATAAGCCAGAGCTGAGCAGTACTCTGGGAAAAAATAATAATAAAATAAATAATAATAAGGTAAATAAATAAACAAATTACAACATAACAGGGGTAAAATTCCACATCACTCCCACCACCAGAGTTCTGTGTCTCCATTCCCTCCATTGGAAACTGCAGTTCTCCCAAGGTCACAGATATGGGGTGACTACTATTTCTTTTCTATTATTATTTTTATTATCCTTATTTATTTATTGGATAGAGACAGCCAGAAATCGAGAGGGAAGGGAGGACAGAGAGGAAGAGAGACAGAGAGACACCTGCAGCACTGCTTCACCACTTATGAAGCTTTCTGCCTGCAGGTGGGGACCAGGGGCTTGAACCAGGGTCCTTGTGCATTGTAATGTGTGCGCTTAACCAGGTGCACCACCACCCAGTTCCTGACAACTAATTCTTTAAAAAAATTTATTTATTTATTTATTCCCTTTTGTTTCTTTCTTGTAGTTATTATTGTTGTTGTTGGTGGTGGTGTCCTTGTTGTTGGATAGGACAGAGAGAAATGGAGAGAGGAGGGAAAGACAGAGAGGGGGAAAGAAAGACACCTGCAGACCTGCTTCACTGCTTGTGAAGTGACTCCCCTGCAGGTGGGGAGCCAGGGACTTGAACCAGTATACTTACTCTGGTCCTGTGCCACCTGCGCTTAACCCCATGCACTACTGCCCGACTCACAAGCCTGTGTTGTTAAAATTCTGAGGCTCCAGCTGGCCGGGCTAGCTTCACAGGTGGGTAACAGAGACGCGGAGGCAACGGCTGGGCAGGGAAGCTGTATTTCTTTATTCAGGAACAACGATTCATAAACTAAACCAAACTAATCACCAAACAGAACTCTGCTGTCTCTTTGCGGCGGCACAAGCACTCTCTCTTACTCTCGAACTCAGGAACCCTCTCCAACTCTCGAACTCTGGAACTCTGGAACTCAGGAACCCTCTCTTGGGGTTCCTTGGGGCGGGGCCAAGCGGGCCTGCGAAATTAGCAGGACTGATCCAATTCTCTTGGCGGGGGAGAACTAGAACCCAATGTAAAGCATACAACAATTCCCCCTTTTCTTTTAACTAAATGGCTACAGTATCAAGGGTGTGGGGTGAACAGAAACCTATATTGTACAGGCATTTTTATAAAAAGAAACTGGCACAAACATGGAGAAAAATGCAAGCAAGTAACAAGAACCAGCGTGTTGCCAAGGGAAGGCCTGAGGGGGCCATATCTGCCTCTGTGGGCTAAACTTTATCAGCTTAAAAAAAAACATTTTTTGCCTCTGGGGGGCTACTTGCCTCGACGGGCATTTGCATGGGGGCGGGGAACAGCCTAGAGTCCCAAAGGCAGCTGGCTGCAATTTACTTACTATGAAACAAAACTTGTTATTAGCATATTTCTAATAGAGAAGGAATTTGAGACTTTTACATAGCAACAACGCCTTTTTAACCTTTTGTTACACCCATTCAAGATGGAGTCAGGAAAGGAAACCTCAGGCATGAGAATAATTAGCATAGCCATTGTGCAATCTACCATTTCTAATAGAGAAGGTAATGGAGAGTTTTACACATCAACAAGTCTATTTAACCTTTTGTTTAGACCAACTTAGTTAAAATATATTGATTGTTAACTAATTTTTACCTCAGACTTTAAATGTAAGTTAATTTTATCTTTATGAGAATTACGTTGAAAACCTTTTTCATTTAACTTTGACTAGTAAGAATTTAGCCTTAAAGTTACTGTTTACCAAACTTTAAACATACACATAAACATGGTCATTAATACACAAGGAGAGAAACCTTTGTTACGAAGTCATGTCATTTTAAACACGAATTTAAATCTGTACTGTCTTAGTTATTGGGGGGGGGGGTTCACCATCCAGAGGTGGCTTCCTGCGCAGCTTCACTTCTAGGAATTGCAGCTTGTGATCTCTGCACAAATCTCTGCGTACTCCAGCTTGTCTGCCTTCAGACCGGACCGGCAGCTGGAGATCTCGTGTGCCCAGTTTCGGCAGGGAGCCTGGGGGTCCAGGAGGTCCGGGATCGTTCCAGAATTTATAGCAAGAGGGCAGGCAGGCCAGTTTTGTAGAAGGCGTGGGCCTAGGTGCCCAGGGTTGGCGGCCATGATAGGCCGCCGCGGCCCTGCCCCATGGCTCTGCCATGTCTGCTGCCCTGCTCACAGTGGCGGAGCAGCGTGGAGGGATCACGCGTCTAGTGCCCTGCGCCACGCGGTGGAGAGCCGGCTCCTGTGGGCTGGCCTGCGTGCTGGCATCAGGCTCTTGTGTGGTGGAATCGGGCTCCAGCGTGTTGGCATCGGGCTCATGTGTGCTGGCGTCAGCCTCCTGCGGGCTGTGGGGCTGTGGGCGTGGTGCGCGGGGTTGTCTGGGCGCAGCCGGCTGGCTGGCTGTTTAACCAGGTGGAAACAGCAGCTCCGCGCCTCGCCTCCCGCCCGCTGGCTATTCCCGCTGGCTGTTCTGAGTTCGCCCGAGTGAGTGGAAACCACAGAGTGGTCCAGAGATAAATGTTCCAGAAACAGCAAAACAGTCTCGTGAAGAAAGTTCTGTATTTCTTTATTCAGGAACAACAATTCATAAACTAAACCAAACTAATCACCAAACAGAACTCTGCTGTCTCTTTGCGGCGGCGCAAGACTCTCTCTTACTCTCGAACTCAGGAACCCTCTCCAACTCTCGAACTCTGGAACTCAGGAACCCTCTCTCGGGGCTCCTTGGGGCGGGGCCAAGCGGGCCTGCGAAATTAGCAGGACTGATCCAATTCTCTTGGCGGGGGAGAACTAGAACCCAATGTAAAGCATACAACAAGCCTGACTACTATTTCTTTCTTTCTCTCTTCCTTTCTCTCTTTCTTTCTCTCTTCCTTTCTTTCTTTCTTCCTTCCTTCCTTTCTTTCTTTCTTTCTTTTCCTTCTTTTTATTTATAAAAAGGAAACACTAACAAAACCATAGGGTAAGAGGGGTACAACTCCACACAGTTCCCACCACCAGAACTCCGTATCCCCTCCCCTCCCTTGATAGCTTTCCTATTCTTTAACCCTCTGGGAGTATGGACCCAAGGTCATTGTTGAGTGCAGAAGGTGGAAGGTCTGGCTTCTGTAATTGCTTCCCCACTGAACATGGGTGTTGACAGGTTGCTCCATACTCCCAGCCTGTCTCTCTCTTTCTCTAGTGTGGTGGGGTTCTGGGGAATCAGAGCTCTAGGACACATTGGTGGGGTTGTCTGTCCAGGGAAGTCTGGCTGGCTAGCATCTGGAGCCTGGTGGCTGAAAAGAGAGTTAGCATATAAAGCCAAACAAGTTGTTGACTAATCATGAACCTAAAGGCTGGAGTAGTGCTGATGAAGAGTTGGGGGGGAGTCTCCGTTTTGTAGATAGTTAGTAGGTATATTTTAGTTATATTCCAAAGGGCCTGTGGCTATACTAGTGTGGGTTTTTTTTTGTTTGTTTGTTTGTTTTTTTGCCTGAGCCTGAAATCTGACATGTAGGTGGATCCCATCTGGGGAGATGATGTCATGGCTGGCAGAAAGATCAGAAAGCTGGATCAGGGAAGAAAGGTAGCTCCCAAATATGGGAAAGGGGTATTAAAAACTGTTGACTGCGCCCATGTTCAGCGAGGAAGCAATTACAGAAGCCAGACCTTCTACCTTCTGCAACCCTCAATGACCCTGGGTCCATGCTCCCAGAGGGATAGAGAATGGGAAAGCTACTGGGGAGGGGGTGGGAAATGGAGATTGGGTGGTGGGAATTGTGTGGAGTTGTACCCCTCCTACCCTATGGTTTTGTTAATTAATCCTTTCTTAAATAAAAAAAAAAAAAACTGTTGACTGTAAACCACATCGATTTGATGTGATCTGGGGCACATATTCAGCTTAGGAGTCTATGTGACCTTTGCATCCCTGTAGATTCAAGCTCACATTCTGTGGTCATCAGTTGTGTATGATACAGCAAATCCTAACAATGGGATTTTTCAAAGTTAACCCAGTTGCCAAACAATTTGATTATAGCAATAACTATCTATTGCCTTCTAAGACAGCAGGAACCTCCCGCTTCCTCTATAGAGGCTCCCCAGTCCTGGAACCTCTAGAGTGGGATAAACTTTCCTACATGCTTCTCTCAATTCATACCAAATGATATCGCATCTGCTAATCCCAACCTAATCAACACAAGGAGTACCACCTCAGCATGCTTCACTTCAGACTGTGTCCAGAGATGTCAGGCATGGAATGTCAACCCTTCAGCCTCATTACTCAGGTGAGACCTTTCCTTTCATAGGATTCTCTAATTCCAATCCAGGTGGTTCACTTCCTAACAAAGTCCCAAAACCTAAATATAGACCAGGTCCCATGAGATGGGGCATATGTTCACATGTATCCATAAGTTAGGGCAAAATATAGACCTGAAAGCAAAAGTGCACAATAGTCTGCAGTGAGTCAGTATCAAGTTCATAATGAAATAGTGTCTACTTAGACTTAGCGACCCTCCTCACCTATTTTCTATTATACTTCCCTCACTCACTCCCAAGCAATCCTTATTAAAGCAAGGACTGCAAAAGCTGAATAAGGGTAAGAGACTGGCATACTTTAATGATGTCTCTTTAGTCATTATAGGCCACCCCATCAGCTGGGGCCCTATTTGGGGAGTCCTGAGATTCCCAAACAGACATGATGGGCCTAGACTTCGAATAAATCCCTCTCCCCATTGTTACCAGTCATCTATGTCAGGAACAACACAATAGACCCCTTCGTGGGCCCCCAAAGGACCTTGCCCTCAACTTGGATCAACAATGGTAGAGAATGTTCCATCCTCTGAAGGAAGACTGGACAACATACTCTATGCTATACCTGAGGAAGATGGGTCCTGAAATTGGGGCAGGTTGGAATGTTCCTACTGACTACTATTTCTATAACTCTCTTATGGTCCTGCCCTCTCCTCAATTTTAAGTCACAGTTACACCTATTACTTCCAAATGTCCTTCTTTTTTCCTCTTCTCTCTCTGGGTCCTGAAGGATTTCAGTTTCAGAGCCCCTGAGAGTATGGACCAAAATTCGTTTGGGGTACAGAAGATGGGATTTCTGGCTTCTGTAATGACTCCTTTGCTGGACATGAGTGTTGGCAGGTTGAGTCATACCCCTAGAAAACTGGATTAGGACAGAGAGTAGCTCCCAAACTTGAAGTAAATATATAAATACAATTAACTGTTTACCACATCACTCTGACCCAAGCAAGGCCCGTGTATATACACATTTAGTACAGGAGCCTGTATAACCTCCGAGTCCCTGTCAGACTGAGCTCGCAGCCCACGGTCACAGGTGGGAGCTTTCTAGATCACACTCATTTCAGGCCCATTTTCCCTCAAGGGGCAGGGTAGGATGATCCAGCCTCCCTTTAGAAAGTGGGGCAGTCCCGACCATTGCTGTTTTTAGTGAGGGGAAGGTCCTGGAGAGCCCCACAAAAGGGCTTATGATGACATTCCTGATGGAAGTGACCAGTGATGGTGGAGAGACGGGTCTAGAGGAGGTCTAAGACCATCGTATCTCCTGGGGGTCCTAGGACTCCTTGACTTGGGCCCCAGGTGACGGACTGGGCTTATAGTAACCAGAGTCTACCATTTAGTTACCAGTCTGTCTCTTGCCCTTTTCCAGTCTTTGTATCCCTTCTTTTATTTGATGAGCTTAGATGTTCTCCCAGCTGTTTAAGCACTGAGTGTCATTTGTAAAAACAAAAAACATGGGAGTCGGGCTACATAGTGCAACGGATTAAGCACACGTGGCACAAAGTGCAAGGACCGGCATAAGGAACACGATGTGAGCCCCCGGCTCCCCACCTGCAGGAGAGTCACTTCACAAGCACTGAAGCAGGTCTGCAGGTGTCTGTCTTTCTCTCCCCCTCTCTGTCTTCCCCTCTTCTCTCCATTTCTCTCTGTCCTATCTAATAACGAAGACATCAATAATAACAATAATAACTACAACAACAATAAAAACAACAAGGGCAACAAAAGGGAAAATAAACAAATAAATATAATAAATTAAAAAAATCAAAAAACAAACAAAAAAACACAAAATCTCACACATGAAGGAATTATTCTCTACTGCTGAGCCACCTCTTACACACTCTTAGCCATCAATGCTTCCTGAAATATGTCTTAGGTAAAGAATGCTATGACCAAGGAGGTGACTCAGTAGTAGAGTATACTCCTGCATGTGTGAGGCCCTGGACTAATTCCAGGCACAGTATAAAAAAAAGAAAGACAGGAGGAGCAAATGGAACTTGGCCTGGGAGGTGGAGCAGTGGATAAACCTTTGAATTTTCAAGCATGAGGTCCCAGGTTCAACTACAGCATTATCACATATGCCAGAGTGATGCTTTGGCTCTGTCTCTCTCTCTCTCCTCTCCTCATCAATCTCTCCTCTTTTTTTTTTTATTCCCTTTTGTTGCCCTTGCTGTCTTATTATTGTAGTCACCATTGATGTCATTGTTGTTGGACAGGACAGAGAGAAATGGAGAGAGGAGGGGAAGAGAGAGAGGGGGAGAGAAAGACAGACACCTGCAGACCTGCTTCACTGCTTGTGAAGCGACTCCCCTGCAGATGGGGAGCTGGGGGCTTGAACCGGGTTCCTTATACCAGTCCTTGTGCTTTGCGCCACCTGCTGCGCTACAGCCCGACTCCCATCAATCTCTCCTCTTTCAGAATTTCATCAATCAATCAATCAGTCAATCTTTAAGAAATGTAACATAAATGAGAAAGTGTATCCTGATATTGTTTGTTTGGTTTCTGTCATTTCATAGTATACATCAATATAATCAAATTCTAAAATATTTTCACCACTCAAAAATGAAATTCTATAACCATCAACAATCTCAGTCTCTCTGCTCTCCAACCATTGAAAATAATTAATCTACTTTTAGCCCTATAAATCTGCTTTTTCTGGGCATGTCAAATAAACAGAATCAAAACGTGTTTTTTTGTGTTTGGCTTTTGTTGGTTAGCATAATAAATAACTTCAAGAATCAGGAGTCAGGCTGTAGTGCAGTGGGTTAAGTGCAGGTGGCTCAAAGTGCAAGGACCACCATAAGGATCCTTTTTGAGCCCCTGGCTCCCCACCTGCAGGGGAGTCACTTCACAAGCGGTGAAGCAGGTCTGCAGGTGTCTTTCTCTCCCCCTCTCTGTTTCCCCTCCTCTCTCCATTTCTCTCTGTCCTATTCAACGATGATGACAACAATAATAATTACAACAATAAAACAACAAGGGTAACAAAAGGGAATAAATAAAATAAAATAAATATTAAAAAAATAACTTGAAGAATCATTCACAGTATAACATGTATCGGTACTTTTAGTCTTTTTATTGTCCACTGACATTCAGTTACATGGATAGACTACATTTTATCCGTTCATTCACCAGTTAGTAGACATTGAGATTTTTTTTTTTTCCCATTTCTTAGTTATCGGGAATAATGTTACATACTTTCACTTTAAACTAGAATTTTCTGTCTTCTAAAGAATATTCTGGGAATATTCAGGTGGTAACACAGCAGGTTAAGCGCACGTGGCACAAAGCGCAAGGAACGGCATAAGGATCCCGGTTCGAGCTCCCGGCTCCCCACCTGCAGGGGAGTCGCTTCACAGGCGGTGAAGCAGGTCTGCAGGTGTCTATCTTTCTCTCCTCCTCTCTGTCTTCCCCTCCTCTCTCCATTTCTCTTTGTCCTATCCAACAACAAAAACAACCATAATAAAACAATAAGGGCAACAAAAGGGAATAAATAAATGAACAATAAAAAGTCTTAAAGAAAAAAGAATATTCTAAATAGGGCGGGGTAGGTAGTATAATGGTATGCAAAGAGACTCTCATGCTTGAGGCTGATCCAAAGTCTCAGGTTCAGTCCCCTGTCGTATGCTTTATATTGGTTTGTTTTAGCCCTCCCCTGCCAAGAGAATTGGATCAGTCCAGTTAATTTCTTGGGCCGCTTGGCCCCGCCCCAAGGAACCCGGGGAGAGGGTTCCTGAGTTCGAGAGTGCCAGAGTTTCAGAGGGTTCCCCAGTAGGAGAGTTCCAGAGTTCCAGAGTTGGAGGGTTCCTGAGTTCGAGAGTAAGAGAGAGTGCTTGCGCCGCCGCAGAGACAGCCGAGTTCTGTTTGGTGATTAGTTTGTCTTAGTTTATGAATCTTAGTTGTTCCTGAATAAAGAAATACAGCTTCCCTGCCCAGCCGTTGTCTCCGCGTCTCTGTTACCCGCCCGTGAAGCTAGCCCTGCCGGCTGGAGCCGTCCAGAATTTTAACAACAGTCCCCCATACCACTATAAACCAAAGGGGGGGGGGGAAGAATATCCTAAATAAACAAGGTAAAAAACTCAAAAATATATTAGCAGCAATATTTTTGAGATGAAAATTATCTAAGGGGCTGGGAGATGACTCTTTTGGGAGAGCACACCTTACCAAGCATTAGATATTGGATTTGAGCACATATACCACATAGGAGTACTCAACTCAGGGAAAGTTTCATGGATGTTGAATCAGTGGGGTGTGTGTGTGTGTGTGTGTGTGTGTGTGTGTGTGATTTTTAGAAAGAATAAATAAATTTGTCTAGAAGAAGTCTGATTGCTATAGGGAGAAATCTGGGCACTAATGAATAGTTAGATAAAATGTAGAGTGAGAAGTTAGAAATTACAGGTCCAGTTTGCTAATCAAACACATAACCCCAGGAGGATGACAAGAACATAAAAGTAAATTCAAGCTGTAGTCCAGGGCAGGGGAGATTTATGCGACTAAACTTAAATAAAAGCTCTCTTGTTTCAAGATTTACAGGAAGTATAAACCAAATAAAATTGCCTTATTATGAAGATTTGGGCAAGGAAGTTTTTCTAGCTAGTTATTTAACATCACAGGAGGTAGAAATGTTTACCTCTCCTGTCCTGTTTCTTGTTTTGAGGTGTTTTTATTTTTACATATAATTAATGGTCCCCAGATGTACTTGCTAGTCAGAGCTCTATCTTTTTACTTTCATCTTCCTTATGGAAAAGAGGTTTCCAATCTTTTGCAAAGCCCAAAGATTTAAAAACCCAAACTATACAGCCATAAGACCACTTAAATTTTTTTTTTATCCTTTTAAGTCTAATATCAAAATCTGTGTGACCTCAAAACATCTGTCACTTATTCACACTGACTTCAAGATTTCCTTACTATCTGAAACTTTTCTTATTCTAGAATCTTTCATCAGAGACCTGCTTCCAACCTTATATCTCCTTCCAGTATTTAAAAAAAAAATTATTGTCTTTATTTATTTTATAGAGACACCCATAAATTGAGAGGAAAGTAGAGAGAGAGAAAGAGGGAGACCTGCTTGAACCTTGCACATTGAAACACGTGCGCTCAACCAGGTGCACCACCACCAGCCCTTCCTTCCAATAATTTAGGCTGTTAAACTTCAGGTCTATTCCTGGGTCTATTACCTCTCCCTCCCTCCTAGATCCCCAAACATCAACCACTTTCTCATCAGGCCTCAGTCCCCTAAACCCTGGCCTTGGCCTCATCTATCCCATCAGCTATCCAAACATCTGAGTTTCTCTGTTCCAGAATAACCACACTCTGGTCCCTTTTCACTCCTATGAGAGTCTAACCTCTGCTGAGATTTTAACTTGGCTTGAAGTTATTTTTACTCCCCTCCTATCCATAGTGCTTTCTCCAAGCTTTGACTGCTGACCTTAGGTCCAAGACTTTACCCACTGTACTCCCTGCAAAGACAAAAAACTAAAACAAACAAAATCCAGATATCAGTCAAGGACTCCATTATTTCCCCTCTGTATTTAAACTTATTTGAATTTCTCCTTATCTTTATAGCTTTATTTTATTTTATTTTAAATATTTTATTTCTTTTGGATAGAGACAGAGAAATTGAGAGGGAAGTATAGGGAGTGGGAGAGTAAGACACCTGTAGCACTTTTCACTGCTTGTGAAGCTTGCCCCTACAGGTGGGAACTGGAGGCTGTACCTAGGTCCTTGTGTGTGGTAACATGAGCTCAGCCAGGTGTGCCATCACCCAGCCTCCACTTTTTTTTATTTATTTTTAAAAAATATATTTTATTTATTTATTAATGAGAGGGATAGGAGGAGAGAGAGAAAGAACCAGACATCACTCTGGTACATGTGCTGCTGGGGATTGAACTCAGGACCTCAAGCTTGAGAGTCCAATACTTTATCCACTGTGCCACCTCCCAGACTACCAGCCTCCACTTTTTTCTAAATAATTTTTCTTCCCTGTAACTTTTTGTGCCCCTTTGGCTTCCTAAAATATTTTATTCTGGGGCCAAGGAAAATAGTGGGATGATTATGCAAAAAAAGACTCTCATGCCTAATGTTCCGAAATCCCAGGTTCAATCCCATGCACCACCATAAGCCAAAGCTAAACAGTGCTCTGTAATAAATAAATAAATATAAATAAAACATTATACTGACTCCCTCAATCATAGATTAGTTTTTTTTATTTGCTTTTTCCCCCTTTTGTTGCCCTTGCTGTTTTATTATTGTTGCTATAGATCTCATTGTTATTGGATAGGACAGAGAGAAATGGAGAGAGGAGGGGAATACAGAGAGGGGGAGAGAAAGACAGACGCCTACAGACCTGCTTCACTGCCTGTGAAGCGACTCCCCTGCAGGTGGGGAGCCGGGGGCTCAAACAGGGATCCTTACGCCAGTCCCTGCGCTTTGTGCCACATGTGCTTAACCCACTGCGCTACCGCCTGACTCCCTTTATTTTATTTTTACCAGAGCATTTCTCAGGTGCTGGGAATGAAACCTGGGACCTTAGAGTCTCAGGCATAACCATTATACTATCTTCCCAGCTACTATAACTTAATTTTGTAAGAAGGCGAAATTAGGACACAGACACAGGAGGTAGGCAGGTCATATGAAGATAAGATGGCCACCTACTAGCTAAAAAGCAAGACCCTCAGAAAAAAACCAACCTTCCTGACACACTGATCTTGGGTTCAGTCCAGAACTGTGAGGAAATAAATTTCCGTCATTGAATCCACCGAGGCTGATGTATTTTATTTCCACAGAGGTTGAACTCCTCCAGAATCTTCCACGGGCTGTTGGAAAAGTCATAATGTACTTTTCTATGCAAAAAAAAGTCTTGTGACCTTTCTGACAATGCAAAAAAAAAAAAAAAAAAAAAAAAAGCTCTTGTTTACCTTTACTAGTCCAGCTCTTCTCTAAGATCATTTTCCTATTAACAGTAGCCCATCCTGACTGGAGCTTCATTTCTCCAAAGGTCTCAGCAATGCCTACAGGCTCTGTCTCATTACTGCCTTTATCAGTCGCCAGTGTTTTATATGCCACAGTTGTTTCTTTAACCCCAAAGCAGCAAAAGTCACATCTATATTATTGTGTGATTAGATTCTCTCTAGATAACATATATTAGGGGCAGATGTTTATTTTCCTGATAAGAAACAATTATGGTCAGGGTTCAGGTGGTGGCACACTGGGTTAAGTGTATATAGTTCAAAGTGCAAGGACCTGTTCAGGAATCCTGGTTCTAGCCCCTGGCTCCTCATCTGCAGAGGGGATTGCCCCACAACTGGTGAAGCAGGTCTGCAAGTGTCTATCTTTCTCTCCCCCCCCAAAACCCCGTCTTCCCCTTCTCTCTTGATTTATCTCTGTCCTATCCAACAACAACAACAGCAATGGCAACAATGGCAATAGCAACAACAACAAGGGCAACAAAATGGGAAAAGTGGCTTCCAGGGCAGTGGATTAGTGGTGCAGGCACCAAGCCCCAGCAATAACCCTGGAAGCAAAAAAAAAAAAAAATCTGTTATGGGCTGGGCGCTTGGATCAACCTGCCAACATTCATGCCCAGTGGAAAAGCAGTTGCTGAAGCCAGACCTTCCACCTTCTGCACCCCATAAAGAATCATACTCCCAGAGGGATAAAGAATAGGGAAGTTTCCAATGGATGGGGTGGGATGTGGAACTCTGTTGGTGAGAACTGTATGGAACTGTACCCCTGTTATCTTACACTCTTTTTAACCATTATTAAGTCACTAATAAAAAACAAGTCTCTTGTGGCTGGGGAGGCGGCTCAGGCAATGGAGCACAGAACTTGCATGTGTGGTACCTGAAGTCCCTGGCACTATGTATGCTGAGTGTTGCTCCGGTCTCTCCCTCTCTCTCATAGAATAAGTAAATACATATTCTGTTTCTATTGATTTTTAATAATCTTAACACATCCCATTTGTAACATCTCAGGGAACATCTCAGGGACCAGGTGGTGGTGTATCTGGTTAAGTAAACACAATACATTGCTCAAATTTCTTGGTTCCAGCCCCTGGTCCCTACCTGCAGGGGGAAAGCTTAACAAGTAGTGAAGCAGGGCTGCAGGTGTCTCTCTATTTCCCTATCTCCTCCTCCCCTCTCAATTTCTTTCTGTCTCTATACAACAATAAATACAAATATTTTTTTTAAATAAGGAAGGGGTAAAAAAAAATTCAGTGTTAGTTAACATTGAACTTTTTAGATGTTATTTGTTGTACTGATACTGCCTAAAGGATGTTTTTGAGCTTGATGGTAAAAAACACAGGGATTTTTCCATAAGGAAGCAGGTAGCTGCATAGTGTTGCTTTTTTACAGACCCCCCTCCTCCCCGGAAAGAAAGAGTAACCCCTTGAAGACATGAAATAGGCCATAACCTTTGCCAGACCAGCTGGAGTTCTTACAAGACTGCAAAAAGCATTATTCTGTAAAGATCACATTTTCTGCAGTAATGATGGAGACAGAATCTGGCGGCAGGATATTGGAGGTCAGAGGAGCGGATAGAAAGGAGTGATGACATGTATCTGTAGCCTCACTCATTAGAGCCAGAAAGAGCATCTTAAGGCAGGCAGACCACAAAAGACTACCGGAAGATCAGCTCTGCCCTGATGAAGGCACTGAGGGAGCCAAGTACTTGCTATGCAGTTCGAGGCTGGTGCCTTCTCACTGAAGCTTGTCTTCAAGCTCTTTTCAGGTTGGTTGTATGGCTGTGTAGTCTTCCTGTGACTCAATTCTAATATATATATATATATTTTTTTTATTTATTTACTTTCTCTTTTGTTGTCCTTGTTGCCAATTCTAATATTTTAAAGACTATGAGAATTTGGTACACACTTCATTTATAGAATTTGAGGGCAGAAATTGTTCTCTGTTTTAGCAGATAAACTAAATAAATAAAGTTTTTTTTTTTTTAAAAAAAGGGCAGGGGTAGATAGCATAATGGTTATGCAAAGAGACTCATGCCTGAGCCTCCAAAGTCGCAGGTTCAATCCCCTGTACCACCATAAGCTAAAGCTAAGCAGTTCTCTGGTAAAATAATAATAATTAATAAATTTTAGAAGTTAAAGGAAATAATGTTTGCTTTAAAAAATAAAAATAAATAAAGTAAAAATAAACAAGGGCTGACAAAATAGTTCATCTGAATAGTGTGCTTCAAGACCCAGGCACAGTATTCAAAGTGAGCCCCCCCCCAAAAAAATAATAATTGGGAGTCTGGTGGTAGCGCAGCAGGTTAAGCTCACGTGGCACAAAGCACAAGGACCGGCATAAGAATCCCGGTTCGAGCCCCCGGCTCCTCACCTGCAGGGGAGTCGCTCCACCAGAGGTGAAGCAGGTCTGCAGGTGTCTCTCTTTCTCTCCCCTTTTCTGTCTTCCCCTCCTCTCTCCATTTCTCTCTGCCCTATCTAACAATGACGACATCAATAACAACAACAACTACAACAAAATTTTTAAAAAAGGGCAACAAAAAGGGAAAATGAATAAATAAATATAAAAAATAATAACTAAGAAAAGGTTAACTCCTCACTGAACTGAAGGAAGTTTTAGTCCAGCGGTACCTTTCCCTCTTTCCCTGCCTCTCTGCCTCTCTATCTCTATCTGAAAAAGTCAACTGAAGGGGTTTGGATGGTGACATATCCGGTTGAGCACACATGTTATGATGTACAAGAACCTGGGTTCAAGCTCCCAGTCCCCACCTGTGGGGGATGAGGGGGGATCTTTGTGAGCAGTGAAGCAGAACTGCAGGTTCTCCTCCAATTTCTCTGTCTCTATCCAAATATATAAATAAAATATTTTAAAATATTTATTTCCTTTTGTTGCCCTTGTTTTATTGTTGGAGTTATTATTGTTGTTGCTATTGATGTCATCGTTGTTGGATAGGACAGAGAGAAATGGAGAGAGGAGGGGAAGACAGAGATGGGGAGGGAAAGATAGACACCTGCAGACCTGCTTCACCACTTCTGAAGCAACCCTCCTACAGGTGGGGAGCCAGGAGCTCAAACCGGGATCCTTACTCCAGTTGTTGTGCTTTGTGCCATGTGCGCTTAACACGCTGTGCTACCACCCGACTCCCAGATAAAATTGTTTAAATTTTTTATTTATAAAAAGAATAGAATAAGAGGGGTACAGCTTCGCACAATTCCCACCACCAGACCTCCATATACCAACCCCTCCACTGGTAGCTTTCCTACTCTTTCCCCTGTGGGAGCATGGACCCAAGGTCATTGTGGGATGCAGAAGGTGGAAGGTCTGGCTTCTGTAATTGCTTCCCCGATGAACACGGGCGTTGACAGGTTAGTCCATACTCCCAGCCTGTCTCTCTCTTTCCCTAATGGGGAAGGGCTCTGGGGAAGCAGAGCTCCAAGGCACATTGGTGGGGTTGTCTGTCCAGGGAAGTCTGGTCACATCCTGCTAGCATCTGGAACCTGGTGGCTGAAAAGAGAGTTAATATACAAAGCCAAACAAATTGTTGAGCATAAATAAAATATTTTTTAAAGCTAGCCAAAATCAGTTAAGCTCCATGATAACCAAAAACAAATAATAACAACAACAAAACAGAGAGCTCAGAGAATAAAGGAATTGTTCCCACAGATAACAAGGCATGAGAGACACTATAGTTTTAATATCATTGCTGTAAAAGGCTTTGAAATAATAAAGGGAAAGTACTTTTTTTTTTTTTGCCAGTATTTTTCTTATTTTTACTTAGGTCACTGTCCTCAGCATGTAGCAAAAAATCAGGCTAGGTCTCTTTCTTGGTCCACTTCTCACTTTGCCTTATCCATCTTCTACCCCATATAAAATGCAGTAGAATGAAAGTGTGGAGGTTGATAAGCAATTGAAGCAATAGGAAAAGCCATGTGTCAAGAAATGGGCTGGCCTCTCTTTATAACTCCAGGACTTTCTGACAGCTGTGGAAATGAGACCACAGGACAGGGTACTTCTTCCTTTTGAGCTTATCAGTGTTAGATTTCTTTTCTCCTCCTTCTGGAGCTCCCACTCTGCAATCAAAGCTACTGAAAATATATCAGGAGTGCTAATGAATTCACACTCTAAACCCTAAACTGTAATAGACAGAGACACTACCGCTACTTTTCCTTTATTTATTTATTTTTTTGCCTCCAGTGTTATCGCATGCACTAAGAATCCACTGCTCCTGGAGGCCATTTCCCCATTTTTGTTGCTCTTGTTGTTATTGTTGCTATTGCTATTGTTGTTGTTGTATAGGACAGAGAGAAATCAAGAGAGGAGGGGAAGACAGAGAGGGGGAGATCAAGACACCTGCAGACCTGCTTCACCGCTTGCAAAGTGACCCCCCTGTAGATGGGGAGTTGGAGCCTCAAACTGGTATCCTTACTCTGGTCCTTGCACTTCGTGTCATACACACTTAACCCACTGTGCTAACTCCTGAACCCACCCCACCCCACCCCTTTTTTTAACCAGAACACTGCTCAGCTCTGGCTTATGGTAATGGGAGTTACTGAACCTGAGACTTTTGGACCGTCAGACATGAGAATCTCTTTGCATAACCAACCCCCCCCCAACCCTCCCTCCCAGCCTCCTGCTGCAGTTACTTTTTAGTTGTGAGGAAATAGGATATCTGGGCCAAAATAATTAGCATGTGATATTATTCAGCAAGTCTTCATGTGATCTTCCGTATATTTCACCTGTTCTGTGGGTAATTAATGTTTTGTCTTTGGAAAAGACTCTGGACTTAGAACCTGGATTTAAAGTTCAAGTTTGCTGTGCTTCCCTCCTCCATTATACTAACTAACCACTCTAATTACTTCTTTATGGCTCCTTCCTGGGGGTTAGGAACATCAGCCTCACACCTATCCTACTCATTTTGTCATTGGGATGTTCAGTTGTGATGCTACATCTGCAAGGTCTGTGAATGCCTTTTTTTTTTTTTTCCTTTTCTTTAACTAGTTTTTTGTTTGTGTTCTTTTTCTTCACAGCTCTAGCTTGTGGTGGTACAGGGGATTTTTGTATAGCCGTTATGCTATCTTCCCACCCTGTTTCATTTATTTATTTTATTATTACTATTGTTTTAATTTAAGATAGTGATAGAGAGGTAGAGAGTTAAGAGACCACAGCATCAAAGCTCCCAAGTGAACTGTTACACTGGCCTGAATGCTTATTATTCCGGAAATACTAGCAGTTGCTTTTGCTGTTCTAACATTTTATATACACTGAGGAAAAAGCTTTGCCTTTCTTTTTTCTTCTCTTTCTTTCCTAGTGTGGTTTCCATGAAGCTTCGTATTTGCCCAACGCGACCACTACTGGCAAACTCTTTTTATTTTCCTTTCAACTCCTAAGAGAAACCAAGTGGGAAAGAGACAGAGAGAGGAGAGAAAAACAGCATTATTCCACTCAATTTCCCTCAGTGCCATGCATGGTGCTCCCATGTCATACTCGGGCCTTGAACCCAGGTCCCTTGCACATGGTTAAGTGTACATTCTCTCAGGTGAACTATCTTCTGCCCCCCCCCCTTTTTTTTGACTCCAGGGCTATTGCTGGGGCTTGGTGCCTGCACTACAAATCCACTGCTCCTGGAGGCCTTTTTTTTTTTCCCTTTTTGTTGCCTTTGTTGTTACTATTGGTATTGTTGTCTTTGTTGTCATTGTTGAATAGGACAGAGAGAAACGGAGAAAGGAGGGGAAGACAGAGAGGGAGAGAGAAAGACACCTGCAGACCTGCTTCACCGCCTGTGAAGTGACGCCCCCTGCATGAGGGGAGCCCGGAGCTGGAACTCAGATCCTTGAGCTTTGCGCCATGTGCACTTAACCGTTGCACTATCGCCTGACCCCCGAGGCTCTCATTCTTGAGGCTTCAAAGACTCAGGTTCAATCCCCTGTACCACTATAAGCCAGAGAAATGTTATGTATGTATAAACTATTGTATTCACTGTCAAATATAAAACATTAATCCCCCAATAAAGGGGGGGGAAATGTGGTTGGGGAGTTTACCTAGTATAAAGCATATGTCTCATAGAAGTCGGGTTCAATCTTTGGCATTCCAAAAATTTTAATTTAAAACTATCTATGTGAGGTAGGTATTGTTATCCCTATTAGTACATGAGGAAGTTGTAAATCAGTAACTTTTATACGGCAGAAATGATTCTCACGATACTCCTTAAAAAATTATTTTGAGGGAGTCGGGCTGTAGCGCAGCGGGTTAAGCGCAGGTGGCGCAAAGCACAAGGACCGGCATAAGGATCCCGGTTTGAACCCCGGCTCCCCACCTGCAGGGTAGTCACTTCACAGGCGGTGAGGCAGGTCTGCAGGTGTCTATCTTTCTCTCCTCTCTGTCTTCCCCTCCTCTCTCCGTTTCTCTCTGTCCTATCCAACAACGACAACAACAATAATAACTACAACAATAAAACAACAAGGGCAACAAAAGGGAATAAATAAATAAAAGAAAAAAATTATTTTGAGAGAAAGGTTGTAGCTCAGTGTGTATATGTATGTATTTTTAATTTTTTTATATTTATTTATTTCCTTTTGTTGTCCTTGTTGTTTTTTATTGTTGTTGTTGTTATTGATGTCATCGTTGTTAGATAGGACAGAGAGAAATAGAGAGAGGAAGGGAAGACACAGAGGGGGAGAGAAAGATTGATACCTGCAGACCTGCTTCACTGCTTGTGAAGCGACTCCCCTGCAGGTGGGGAGCCAGGGGCTCAAACCGGGATCCTTATACCAGTCTTTGAGCTTTGCGCCACGTGAGCTTAACCCGCTGCGCTACCGCCCCACTCCCATATGTATGTATTTATATGTACATGTGAGGCCCTGGACTCAATCTCAGCATCTCTCACCCAATTTAATAATAATTGGGGTGGGGAAACTGGCAGAAAAGCTCACCTGCTTTGCCTTGTGCAACCCAGGTTCTAGTCTGTCTTCCCTGTATTGAAGGAAACTTCTGTGATGTGGAATCATTCCATCTCTTTCCCTGTCTCTCTCTCTCTCTCTCTCTGTGTGTGTGTTTTGTCTATTTACATCCCATAGACAAAATTATTTATATTTTTTCCCCCAGAGCACTGCTCAGTTCTGGCTTATGGTGGTGCTGTGTAAATTAGGGACCTTGAAACCTCAGGCATCGAAGTATTTTGCATAACCATTACACTGTCTCCTACAACCCTGAAATAAATTTTACTATTTTTAAAAAATATTTTTTATGTTTATTTATTTTCTCTTTTGTTGCCCTTATTTTTTTATTGTTGTTGTAGTTATTATTGCTGTTGTTGTTATTGTTGTTATTGGTTGTTATTGTTGGATAGGACAGAGAGAACTGGAGAGAGGAGGGGAAGACAGAGGGGGAGAGAAAGACACCTGCAGACCTGCTTCACTGCTTGTGAGGTGACTCCCCTGAAGGTGGGGAGCCAGGGGCTCCAACCAGGATCCTTAGGCGGGTCCTTGAGCTTTGCGCCACATGCGCTTAACCTGCTGTGCTACCGCCCAACTCCCAAATTTTACTATTTTTAAGACAGTTACGTTAAACTGTAAAGACATACAACAAACTATATATACTTGAAGTCCACAATTTAGCAAGTTTGGAGATGTGTATATACCCATTCATTGTCTTACATGTGGATAATCAAACTTGCCAACGCAATTTACTAGAAAGATGGCCCTTTCTCCACTACGTTGTGTTTTCACTTTGGTCAAAAAAATCCATAGTCCATATGCCTCTTAACCTATTCCTGCACTCTATTTCATTAATCTATTTATTTATTTTGTGCCAATATACTGACATACATATTTAGTTTTACCCATTGCTACAGAGCACAGCTTCCCAAATGCTTGGAATTTCCTGTCAAGAGTACTCAGAATGTCTTTTGATATGTTAATGATTTTTAGAAAGCACTTAAGCATGCAAATGGGTTGCCAGTGAAACTAAGCTTGTAATTGGCGGCTTGAAGCTTTCAGTCCTCTTCCCCCCACCACCAGGTAGAGGAAAAGGGCTGGAGACTGGCTTCAGTCACCAGTGGTCAGTAATTGTATTTTATCCATCATGCTCATGTAATCAAGTCTCAGCAAAAGTGCAAAATGCAGATGGCAGAGTTTCTGGCTAGCCGAGAACTCAGAAATTGAGGAGAACAGCCTGTTAGGAAAAGGCTTGAAAGTTCCTGACATCATTCATTCATTCATTCATTCATTCATTCATTCATTCATTTTGACAAGAGCACTGCTCTACTCTGGTTTAAGATGGTTCCAGGGAGCTGGGCGGTATCACAGCGGGTTGGAGCCCCCAGCTCCCCACCTGCCAGGGGTCGATTAGAAAGCGGTGAAGCTGGTCTACAGGCATCTATGTTTCTCTCCTCCTCTCTGTCTTCCCCTCCTCTCTCGATTTTTCTCTGTCCTATCCAACAACAGCTATGACAACAATAACAACTACAAGCGCAACAACAAGGGCAACAAAATGGGAAAAAAAAATGGCTTCCAGGAGCAGAAGATTCATAGTGCTGCCACTGAGCCCCAGGAAAATCTCTTACATAACCATTATGCTATTTTACCAACCCTGACTGTATTTCCATTATCAAACTGTTTTAATGTCAGGAATCTATAGAAGTAAACTCCCCCCCCCCCAGTTCCATTTCTTACTGGAAAAAAAGAGTAAAATAAACAATCATGGTGAAGAAGTCTTCATTCAAATGGCTAAGTATTTCAGTTCTTTTTGATGTTTATCCCAATCCAATAAATATAACCTGCTTCTCCCTTAACTTTACAACAAGAAAATCTGTGGGGGAAAAAAAAAAAGTATTTTCTGGGACTTTTCAAGTCAACTTCTATTTTTCTGGTGAATTAAGGCAGTGGACCTGGAGATGATATAATGAATAAAGTATTGGGTCCTTGAACATGAGATCCTGAGTTCAAGCCCCAGCAGCACTATTGCCAGAGTGATAATCTGGTTCTCTCTCATAAATAAGTAAACAAACATGTTTTATTATGAAAAAAATCAACAAAAATGTTTTATTATGAAAATATATAATTCAGGAATAGGTTTATTAGGAAAGAGATGTCCTGGGTAAGATATAGGGAAGATTGACAGGGAGACAGCACAGTGGTTTACAACTGGCAGTCACGCTTGAGGCAATAGGGTACCAGGTTCAACTGCTGGAACCATCTTTTTTTTTTTTTTTTATCTCCAGGATTATTGCTGGGGCTTGGTGCCTGCACTATGAATCCACTGCTCCTGGAGGCTATTTTGCACCACGTGCGCTTAACCCACTGTACTACCGCCCGGTCCCCAACCAATAATAATTTATGCAAATCTTCTGAGATATCAGAAAAGAATCCCACAGATGAAGTGGTTTGTCTCTCAGAGCAGAAGGGTGGATGTGTCTTCTACTAAAATTGGGGAAATAAGTTTATAGATACAACTAGGCAGTTGCTGTGTTGCTAAGACATTGAGTGTCCACTACTTTCCACAAAAATGTGTTGGGGGGACCAGGTGGTGGCACACCAGGTTGAGTGCACATGTTACGGCGCACAAGTACCCAGGTTCAAGCCCATAGTCTCCACCTGCAAGGGAAAGCTTTGTGAATGGTGAAGCAGGGCTGAAGGTGTCTCTCTCCCTCTCTATCACCCCATTCCCTCTCAATTTCTGGCTGTCTCTATCCAATAAATAATTTTAAAAAAAATAATAAAACATTAAAAAAGACAAGAAAAAAGTAAATGTGTGTGGTTGGGGGCAAGAAAAGAAAGTTTAGTAGGGAAAAACTTACTATTTTTTTTATTGTGTCCCATTAATGATAAGTATATCTTTAGGTAAAAACACTGCTTTTTGGGGGCCAGGCAGTAGTACAGTGGGTTAAGCGCACATGGCATGAAGTTCAAGGACCCACTTAAGGATCCCAGTTAGAGCCCCACACACACACTCCCCACCTGCAGGGAGGTCTTTTCATAAGCAGTGAAGCAGGTGTCTATCTCTCTCTCCCCCCTCTCTCTCCTCACCTCCTCTCAACTTTTCTCTGTCCTATATAAGGGCAACAAAATGGGGGGGGAGGGTCTTCAGGAGCAGTTTGTAGCGCAGGCACCAAGCCCCAGCAATAACCCTGGAGGCAGGAAAAAAACATGGCCACACAAAATCCTCCTAACTTTACTGAGGACCCAGGGGCCATGCAAAAGCAGAAAGAAAATCTCCCTGAGTATACAAGCACTGTGATCACATTCATATGTTCCTGTTAAGTTGTAAATATCACAAAAATTCAGTACTAGAAATCTCCATTGTTGCCATGACTTTAAGCACAAGCCAAAAAAATAATGCCATTAAGGGTTTAAAATCTCATTATTACTTTTTTTTTATAGCCTTTAGCGCCTTGAAACACAAAAATGAGAAATGGTTTTATTATCTAGACTTTATCCTTTATCTATCAGAGGTAAGTGGTTGGTAACCACTGTTGTCAGGCACAAAATTACTCTTAATTTTTTTCTATTTTAATATGCATATTTTTCACATTTTTATATCTGAGAAATCAAAATGTGTTTTACAGTTCATGGCATTTTCCAATTACGGTTTGAGGCATTTTCTCTTTTTTAAAGACATATCAAGTAGCTGATAGACGGCTCAAGTGGCAGAGCATTGAACGCACATGCCTAAGGCTCCAGGCAGCACCCTTAGCGCTGCATGGACCTGAATGACACTCTGGATTTTCTCTCTCTGTCTTATGTGAAACTCTATCTCTCAAATGTAATAACTAAACCTTTAAAAATATATACATGCGGGGGATGGTCGGTAGCGCAGGGGGTTAAGCACACATGGCACAAAGCACAAAGACCGACTAGTTCGAGCCCCCGGCTCCCCACCTCTAAGGGGGTCACCTCACAAACGGTGGCAGATCTGCAGGTGTCTGTCTTTCTCTCCTCCTCTCTGCCTTCCCCTCCTCTCTCCATTTCTCTCTGTCCTATCCAATAATAGCAACAATAACAACCACAACAAGGGCAACAAAAATGGGAAAAATAACCTCCAGGAGCAGTGGATTCGTAGTGCTGGCACCAAGCTCCAGCAATAACCATGGAGGCAAAAAAATAAAATAATTTAATTAATTAAATATATACATCCGGGTAGGGAGCATCATAATGGTTATGCAGAAGACTTTCATGCCTGAGGTTCCAAGGTCCCAGCTTCAATCCCCAGCACCACCATAAGCCAGAGCTGAGCAGTGCTCTGCTATTTCTGTGTATCTTTCACTCGGTGTCTCTCTCATTAAATAAAATATATATTTTAAGTACATCAAGTGAAGGTATACCTTAATAGGCACCCTGATGGCATCCTAGTTCCACAAAATAGCTCTCAAATAGCTTGCTTTCTTTTCAACTCCACTAATCCTTTCGAAGACTGGGGTGGAGGGGTGACGATGACTTTATGTGTTCACTCTCTAAGGGATTTATGATTAAGAATGTCCACCCCAGAGCCAGGTGGTGGTGCACCTGGTTGAGTTCACATGTTACAGTGCTCACTCAAGGACCCAGGTTCAAGCCCCTGGTCCCCACCTGCAGGGGGAAAGCTTCCCAACTGGTGAAGCAGTGCAGCAGGTGTCTCTCTGTCTCTCTCCCTCTCTATCACCCCCTTCCCTCTCAATTTCTGACTGTATCTATCCAATAAATAAATAAAGATTTTTTAAAAAGAATGTCTACCCCCAGGGGCCAGGTGGTGGTATACCTGGTTAAGCGTACACATTAGAGTGTGGAAGGCTGCAGGTTCAAGCCCCTGGTTCCCAACTGTTGGGAGAAAGCTTCACAAGCTGTGGAGCAGGGCTGTAAGTGTCTGTCTGTCTTTCTCCCTCTCTGTCTTCCACCTTTCCTCTCAATTTCTCTTTGTCTCTATCCAATAATAAACAAATAAAAACATTTTTTAAAAAGAATGTTTATCCACAAATCATTTACATTTTTAAAAGATGTGTATACTTGTTTAGTTTTTTTTGAGAACTACACAATGAGAGAGAGGGAAAGAGACCAGAGTAATCTCAACTCTGTCTCATGGGATGCCAGGATGAATTTGGGATGTCTGGTGCCTTAGGTATGCAAGGCCTGATCTCTTAATACTGAGCTATTCCCTTTCCCTTTCAGTATTTACATTTTAAAAGAGATGGGTGAGATAAGAGAATAAATCTTATTTTAAGAGTGTAGAGGAAGTTTTTATCTGGAAAAGAATCTGCTCCTATAAGATAGCCTAGTTGTCACTTTCTAAAAATCAGACAAAATGTTTTCTTTGCTGTGGATGAGGTCTTTTGAAGAATAAGAAATTATACTTCTAAACGAATAGACTTTTAAGCCAAAGTCACCTCAAAACAAGTTAAAAATATTTCTTATTTTATTTATCATTTTTCCCTTTTCTTAATGTTTGTTTCTTATCATTGGGGCTTTATTGCACTAGACTTTCTTTTTTTTTTTTAGAATCCTTTTTTTTTTTTTTTTTTGTAATTTTATTTACTTATCTTCCCTTTTGTTGCCTTTGTTGTCTTTTTTATTGTTGTTGTAGTTGATGTCGTCGTTGTTGGATAGGACAGAGAGAAATGGAGAGAGGAGGGGAAGACAGAGAGGAGGAGAGAAAGACAGACACCTGCAGACCTGCTTCACCGCCTGTGAAGCGACTCCCCTGCAGGTGGGGAGCCGGGGTTCGAACCGGGATCCTCATGCCGGTCCTTTGCACTAGACTTTCTTTCCTTCCTTCCTTTCTTTCTTCCTTTTTTTTTTTTTTTTTTTTTTAGTCAGAGCACCAGTTTATGGTGGTTCAGGGGATTGAACTTAGAACTTCAGAGAGAAGTTCTCAAGCATGAGAGTCTCTTTACATAAAACCAATATGCCATCTACCCCTGCCCTTATTTTTTTTCTTCACCTGGGCTTCATCTCTGCAGACTGACTTTCTCAGGAGAGGTAGAGACAGGGAGAGAGGGAAGGAAGCTATAGCTCTGAAGCTTCCTCCAATGCAGTTGGGTCATGAGCATGACAAAGCAGGCACACTATCCAGGTGAGCTATCTTGCAAGCTCTCTTTCTGTCTTTTTTTTTTAATATTTATTTATTCCCTTTTATTGCCCTTGTTTTATTTTTGTTGTTGTTCTTGATGTTGTCATTGTTGGGTAGGACAGAGAGAAATGGAGAGAGGAGGGGAAGACAGAGAGGGGGAGAGGAAGATAGACACCTACAGACCTGCTTCACCGCCTGTGAAGTGACTCCCCTGCAAGTGGGAAGCTGGGGGCTCGAGCCGGGATCTTTATGCGGGTCCTTGAGCTTTGCGCCACGTGTGCTTAACCCGCTGCGCTACTCCCTCTTTCTGTCTTTTTACCACTATTAATTTGGGGGACAGAATAGGGGAGTGTCAGGCAAATGAACCAAGGAAAAGCAAAGCAGATGTACAACTGACTTTCCTGGCTGAGATCCCGGAGATCCCTAGGTTCAATCCCGAGTATACTAGACTTGAGCAGAGCTCTGGTCTCTCTTTCTGGCTCTCATTAAAAAAATAAATAGGGAGCCGGGTGGTAGCGCAGCGCATTAAGCGCACGTGGCTCAAAGGGCAAGAACCAGCGCAAGGATCCCAGTAGGAGCCCCCGGCTCCCCACCTGCAGAGGAATTGCTTCACAGGTGGTGAAGCAGGTCTGCAGGTGTCTGTCTTTCTCCCCTCCTCTCTGTCTTCCCCTCCTCTCTCCATTTCTCTCTGTCCTATCCAGCAACGACGACATCAATAACAACAAAAATAATAACTACAACAATAAATAAAACAAGGGCAACAAAAGAGAAAATAAATATAATTTAAAAATAAATAAATAATAAGGAAATAAGCAGAAGCTATTTCATACCAGACATGATTTGCTTTTCTGCTTGTGGATAGGGAGTGAATCTCCCCCATATTACTCTTTCCCCTGCAGAAAAGTTAGTGGTTAAACTAGTTGCACAAACTAGAATCATAAATGTAAAAAGCATTAAGAAGAAGAAAAAGTGGTCCAGGAGATGGCGCAGTGGATAAAGCAATGGATTCTCAAGCGTGAGGTCCCGAGTTCAATCCCCAGCAGCACACATATACCAGAGACATGTCTGGTTTTTACTCTCTCTCTCTCTCTCCTCCTATCTTTTTCATGAATAAATAAATAAATAATTTAAAAAAGGAAAAAGCTTGCAGACAGTGTTATTTTCTCTCTCTGTGGTATCCCACAGCAGTGGAAAAGCCCAGTAGAATTGCTTCACCTGTTATGTCTAAGGCTACTCAGCCCCTAGCACTGGAGGTCAGCACTCTATAAAACCAACAAAGATGTAATAATCTCCTCTTAATGATAACACCTTCATTTTATAAAAACATTGATTATAACATTCCTCAAAGTAGCCCATGCTATTAAACAGATGTAAACTAGTTAGTTTACAATTTGATTTATAGGGATGGATGAGAGATACATCTGCAATCTCTAGGACCCTGTCAGAATTATATAGCCTCCAAATGTACATAGCATTAACAGCCAGCAAGTACTTCAAGCAGTGGGAGCCATGGGCTGATTCTAGGACTGCCTTGGCTGACAGTCTGAAGGGAAATTTAGTGCAGTACAAGATGGAATCAAATTCTGATCTTTGTGTTTTTTTTTTCTTTCCCTAATGCCTATTAATTATCTGTTTTAGCATTTGATATTGACAGAATGCAGGCTATTGAGTTTCAATAAAATTCATTCTTCACTTTGCGGACTGTTGACATTTTCTTTTATTTTTTAAATTTCAACACTGAGTTTTTTCTGTTACATTTTAGCGCTGATGTTGTAATTGTTTATCACACAGCTGGCCCTGTTATGATGTTCTTGTGAATGTTTCTTTATTTCCCTGATGGTCCGGTGATCCAAATTACAATCTATTTAAAACAAAACATTCACATGTCATTTTATGCGGTGGATCTTTTGGCGTTCCATTTCAGATTCATTAATATTGATGCTATCTGTCTCCTTACTTATTTCAGAGGATTCTTTGGGATTAATCTTTAGAAGTTGCTGTTTATGTGCCAGCCCCAGTACAGTTTGTCTCTCGTTAATTTTGTTTTTCTTTATTTTTTGATGTCTGCTATGACTGTTCTACTGGTGCTACTGGTGTGTGTGTGTGTCTGTGTGTGTAGTCTTTTATGGGATTCCGATTTTGCCTCTGCCTTTCACTGTGATTTCCCACCATTAGAGACCTCTTGAATAAAAATGTAGCCCTTGTTTCTGACACAGTCCATGTTCCTTTTCTTTTCTTTCTGTGTGATTTTCCATCATTATGGTTCTTAAAGTTCTTGAATAATGATATATACTATGAACAAATGGGTAGAGCAATAATGGCTTCATCAGTGTTTCCTAAATGGATCTGCAGCTTTTAGAGCACACAAGGCCACTGCAGAGTCTGGACTGTGTACGTAAAAGAATTTTTAAGATAGATTTTGTGGTCTGTTGGTAATAAGACTATGTACATTAATAATTCACATTCTTGCTTTCAGCATCTACTTATTTCAGAATGCCAGTTTCATGGAGGCTGGGTTGGAGAGTAGCCTTAGGTATGAAAATCTTTGAGAAATATGGAGGCTTTGTTAAATTTGCCTTTTTTTTTTCTGTTGCATTTCTCAAAGCCAGTCAATAATTCCTTAGCCAGGAATGCTAAATTAAAAATTGCACTAATTTATTTTGTTTCCTTTTTTTCCCTTTTTCCTTCTTCTTTTTTTTTTTTTTTGTTAAAATTTATGTATTGATTCATGAGAAATGATAGGAGAGAGAGAAAGAACTAGACATCACTCTGGTACATGTGCTGCTGAGGACTGAACTCAGGACCTCATGCTTGAGAGTCCAGTGCCTTACTCACTGCACCACCTCCCAGATCATTTCTTCTTGTTTTCCTTTTCTTTTCTTTCTTTCTTTTTTTTTTTTTTGCCTTCAGGGTTATTGCTGGGGCTTGGCACCTGCACTACAAATCTACTGCTCCTGGGGGTCATTTTTTTCTTTTTTGATTGGGTAGAACAGAGAGAAACTGAGAGGGTAAAGGAAGATAGAGAGGGGAGAGAAACATAGACACTTGCAGACCTGCTTCATCAATTGTGAAGCACCCCCTCCCTGCAGGTGGGGAGCCAGGGGGCTCGAACCAAGATCACGTTCATAAAAAATTGCACTGGGAGTCGGGCTGTAGCGCAGCAGGTTAAGCGCAGGTGGCACAAAGCACAAGGACCGGCATAAGGATCCCGGTTCGAACCCCGGCTCCCCACCTGCAGGGGAGTCGCTTCACAGGCGGTGAAGCAGGTCTGCAGGTGTCTATCTTTCTCTCCTCCTCTCTGTCTTCCCCTCCTCTCTCCATTTCTCTCTGTCCTATCCAACAACAACAACAACAATAATAACTACAACAATAAAACAACAAGGGCAACAAAAGGGAATAAAATAAAATAAATATTTAAAAAAAAATAAAAATTAAAAAAATTGCACTAATTTCAAAATTAAAGTAGGTAACAACAAATTTCATTCACTTAAGATAATTTGTCTGCTAGGGTTAGTAATTTCTTTCCTTTTTTTTTTTTTTTAGGATTAGTAATTTCATTGACCACTTCTGAGCAAAATAACTCTGTAAGTATAGTTACACACAGGTAAGAAAAAAATTATGGGTGATAGAACAGGATCCAAATTTAACAGCTGCAGTTGACTAAAGCTAAGTCAATAAATACCAAAAAAACAAGAGACTAGGGAGTCAGGCGGTAGCACAGTGGGGCAAAGCACAAGGACCTGCATAAGGATCCCAGTTCTAGTCCCCAGCTCCCCACCTGCAGGGGAGTCACTTCACAGGTGGTGAAGCAGGTCTGCAGGTGTCTATCTTTCTCTCCCCTTCTCTGTCTTCCTCTCCTCTCTCCATTTCTCTCTGTCCTATCTAACAATGACGACATCTATAACTGCAACAACAAGGGCAACAATGGGGGGGGAAGTAAATAGAAAGCAACACCAAAATGAGACATAAGAGATACTATACTGTTCACTTCCTGGTTAAAAACTATGCTTGGCTCATGTTTGGAATAACAATTACAGATGAGGGATTAAAAATCAACTTAAGCAGTTTGCTTTTTGAAAATGCTCTGTGACCTGGTAGACGGAATAGTAAATAAAGCGTTGGACTCTAAAGCATGAGATCATAAGCTCAAGCCCTGGCATTGGATATATATGCCAGAGTGATGATCTTGTGTTCTCTCTCTCTCTCTAATAAAAATGAATAAATCTTTAACAGGTTTGGAATCATCAAAAGTCAAAAACTCAACATCTAGGTGATAAAGACAGAGACACATCCACCAAAGTTTAAGAAAAAACAAAACAAAGAACAAAAGAGACTTCCATGCTTTCATAAGCCACAATTGGGGAAAAAACAAAACAAAACATAAGATACAGAATTTGGGAAGCCAGGCAGTGGCACACCGGGCTCAGTGCGCATAATACAAAGTGCAAGGACTTGCTCAAGCATCTCAATTCAAGCCCCTTGCTCCCCACCTGCAAGGTCGTTTCACAAGCCGTGAAACAGGCCTGCAAGTGTCTCTCTCCCTATCTCCCCTCCTCTCTCAATTTCTCTCTGTCCCATCCAATAAAAATGAAAAATTTGTGGTCGGGAGGTTAAGTGCACGTGATGAAAAGTGCAAGGGCCAGAGTAAGGATCCCGGTTCGAGCCCCTGGCTCCCCACCTGCAGGGGAGTCGCTTCACAGGCGGTGAAGCAGGTCTGCAGGTGTCTGTCTTTCTCTCCCCCTCTCTATCTTCCCCTCCTCTCTCCATTTCTCTCTGTCCTATCCCACAACGATGACATTAATAACAACAATAACTACAACAATAAAACAATGGCAACAAAAGGGAAATAAATAAATATTTAAAAGAATTTTTAAATAAACCTAATAGGTGAATTTTGTGTTTTTTTCTGTTTAAATTCTGTGTACATTTTTTTCTATTTAAAAATCAGAGTATTATAAGAATACAAATACTTCATTAAAACTAATTATATAGATTTTCAAATTGTAAAGATGATTGTTTAAACCTCTAAAACTTTTAACAGAATTAACTCTGTGTTTAAATCAATATTTGAATACTATAATTACATTGCATGATAATAACCCTTTAAGAAAAATTTCAAACATCTAGCTGTTGAATATTACATTTTTTGACATTTCATCAGGATATTTTGATATGTAAACCTTAATTTCTTTCCAAAAGAAACTATTATTTCATCCTTGAACCTACTTTCTAAATACTATACTTAATAATTGTGTTTAATAAAGTGTTGATGCATTTTCATTTAATAAAGTGTTGATGTAGTCATTAATTTGTCTACAATATTGAGTTCTAACATCACACAAGGCAAGAACTGGGAAGAGAAGTTTTCACTTTTTTAAAAATTTATTTTCCTTTTGTTGCCCTTGTTATTTTTCATTGTTGTTGTAGTTATTATTGTTGTTGTTATTGATGTTGTCATTGTTAGATAGGACAGAGAGAAATGGAGAGAGGAGGAGAGACAGAGAGGGGGAGAGAAAGACAGACACCTGCAGACTTGCTTCACCGCTTGTGAAGCGACTCCCCTGCAGGTGAGGAGCCAAGGACTCAAACCAGGATTCTTTCGCTGGTCCTTGAGCTTCGTGCCACGTGCACTTAACCTGCTGCACTACCGCCCGACTCCCAAGTTTTCACTTTTGAGGGACCAGGAGTGAGTTAGCTCACCCAGTAAAGTATACAAATTGCCATACTTGTTACCACAAGTTCCTGCTCTGGCACTGCATGAGAGCAGTGTAGATGACATTTGGGGAAGAGCCACTCATGGTGGGGTGGTATCTCCTTTTTATGTCTCTATCTTCCTCTATCTGTAATTTTAAAAAAGGAAGAAAGAAAGAGAGAGGGAGAGGAAGAAAGGAAGGAAGGAAGGAAGGAAGGAAGGAAGGAAGGAAGGAAGGAAGGAAGGAAGGGGGGAGAAAAATGTATATGTATGAAATTCTGGCACTTGAAAAACAAAAGAAAGAAAAGTTCTGGGGCCAGGTGGTGGCACACTTGGTTAAGTGCTCACATTACAATGTGCTAGAACCCATGTTCAGGCCAATGGTCTCCACCTGCAGGGGGAAAGCTTCACAAGTGGTAAAGCAGGGCTGCAGGTCCCTTTCTCTCTCCTTCTATCTACCCCTTCCCTCTCAATTTCTGGCTTTCTCTAGCAAATAAATAAAGATAATAATACTTTTTTTAAAAGTTGAAAAAATATATATTTAGAAGTTTTCACTGTACAACCTAATGAATTTCAATAGCATTTGAGTGTTGAAATATATATATATATATATATATATATATATATATATATATATATATATATATTGTTCTTTGCTTTTTTTTTTTTGCCTCCAGGGTTATCGCTGGGACTCAGTGCCTGCACTATGAATCCACTGCTCCTGGAGGCTATTTTTTCCCCATTTTTGTTGCCCTATGTTGTTTGTCATTGTTATTGCTGTCATTGCTGTTGGATAGGACAGAGAGAAATGAAAAGAGGAGGGGAAGACGGGGAGAAAAAGATAGACACCTGCAGACCTGCCTCACTGCCTGTGAAGTGACCCCCCTATAAGTGGGGAGCTGGGGGCTTGAGCCGGGATCCTTAAGCTGGTCCCTGCATTTTGCACTATGTGTGCTCAACCCACTGTGCCATCACCCAGCCCCCCTTGAAATAATTTTAGTTAAGTTAAAAAAAGAACCCTCTCCATTTCTCTCTGTCCTATCTAACAGCAACGACGTCAATCACAACAACAATAACTAACAACAACAATAAAAGAAACAACAAGGGCAACAAAAGGGAAAATAAATTTTTAAAAAACATGCCTCACCAAGAAATGGAATTGACCAGAATCTTAATTTCCTTTTTGTTTATTTGGCAGGTTGGTAGTAGACATTAGAGTATATTTCCAACTTCTCTATATTATTATTTTTGAAAAGTAGAGGCAGAGGACCTGAATAGACATTTGTCCAAAGGAGACATTCAAATAGTCAACAGAAAGATGCAAAGGTGCTCAAACATCTTTATCACCAGGACAAAGCAAATGCAACCACACTGAGATACTGTCTCACACCTGTTAGAATGGGTTCCTTGCACTACAGTGCAGAAACCCTCCAGGTACTAACTAAGCCACAACAGTCACTTAGGGAACATTACCTACCCTTCAGTGTCTCATACATATTGTCTTGAAAACCACTGTTTCATATACTCTCTGGTATAAGTTTTGGTTTCAAGCAGGAGGTTAAATCTGGTCTTTGTTACTCCATCTTAGTTAGAAACAAGCATGTTTTTAATTTACCTGGAATTTACATAAGGCTTGAACTTTCAGAGCCACTGAATGTCTGAGAATAACTGCACTTTATTCTTTACCGAGAAGGTTGGGCTGAAGTGAAATTATACATTTAAAAATGACATTCACCCCAAACTCTGACGGTATTTCCCCTTTGTTTTCAAGTATCCAATATTATAATCAGGAAGCCTGGTGCTTGGTTCTTGTTTCTTTGTATTTTTTTTTCTTTCTACAGTATTTTAGAATTATCTCTTCATCTGCTGTGTTCTGAAATTTCAGAATATTCTGCTGAGACATTTTTCTTCTTCCAGAGCACTGCTTAGCTCTGGCTTATGGTGGCACAGAATTAAGCCTGGAACCTCAGAGTCTCAGGCATGAAAGACTTTCTGCATAACCATTATGTTGTCTCTCTATCATAGATATGGGCTTAAAAAATAGTATCTGTGAATTTTGGTGGTGGGTGTGGTGTGGAACCATACATTATAATATTACACTCTTACAACAAACTATTAATAATATAATTTTTCCTCTCTCTTTTTCTTTTTTTCTAGAGCACTGCTCAGCTCTGGCTTATGGTGGTGTGGGGGATTGAACCTGGGACTTGGGAGCCTCAGGCATGAGAGTCTTTTGCCTAACCATTATGCTATCTAACCCTGCACTTATTTTTTAATTTCAATTTCAGAAAACTAAAAATAATAATAAAATAGTATCTGTGAAATCATGAATTTGATTTATTTTAATTTTATGCCCTACTATAAAACTTGTGTTAAGATTTTAAAATTTGGGCTGGGGAGATTGCATAATAGCTATGAAAAAAGATTTTCAGGGATGGTGGTAGATAGCATAATGGTTATGCAAAGAGACTCTCATTCTTTTTAAAATTTTTTTAAATATTTATTTATTTTCCCTTTTGTTGCCCTTGTTTTGTTTTTTCTTTTTATTGTTGTTGTAACTATTATTGTTGTTGCGGTTGATGTTGTTGTTGGATAGGACAGAGAGAAATGGAGAGAAGGGAAGTCTGAGAGGGGGAGCGAAAGATAGACACCTGCAGACCTGCTTCATCGCTTGTGAAGCAACGCCCCTGCAGGCGTGGATCCGGGGCTCGAACCCGGGTCCTTACACCCGTCCTTGTGCTTTGCGCCACCTGCCCTTAGCCCACCTGACTCCCTCATTCTTTTTTTTATATATATATTTATTTTATTTATTTTTTCCCTTTTGTTGCCCTTGTTGTTTTATTGTTGTAGTTATTATTGTTGTTGTTGTTGGATAGGACAGAGAGAAATGGAGAGAGGGAGGGGAAGACAGAGAGGAGGAGAGAAAGACAGACACCTGCAGACCTGCTTCACCGCCTGTGAAGCGACTCCCCCGCATGTGGGGAGCCGGGGTTCGAACGGGAATCCTTATGCCGGTCTTTGTGCTTTGCGCCACCTGCGCTTAGCCCTCTGTACTACAGCCCGACTCCCTACTCATTCTTTTTTTTTTTTTTTTTAATATTTTATTTCTTTATATATTTTCCTTTTTGTTGCCCTTGTTTTTATCGTTGTTGTGGTTATTATTATTGTTGTTATTCATGTCGTTGTTGCTGGATAGGACAGAGAAATGGAGAAAGGAGGGGAAGACAGAGAGGGGGAGAGAAAGACAGACACCTGCAGACCTGCTTCACTGTCTGTGAAGTGACGCCCCCTGCATGAGGGGAGCCGGGGGCTGGAACCCAGATCCTTGAGCTTTGCACCATGTGCACTTAACCGTTGCGCTATCACCTGACCCCCGAGGCTCTCATTCTTGAGGCTTCAAAGACTCAGGTTCAATCCCCTGTACCACTATAAGCCAGAGCTGAGCAGTGCTCTGTTAACAAAAATAATTTTTCATGCCTGAGGTACCAAAGGTCCCAGATTCAATCCTCCCCATTACTTAAATATTTGTTCTTCTGGATTCTCTTTTGAGAGGATCTTAACTGCCTAATAGCTTACTCATTAATGAGTTAACTGCAGTCTTTCTTAATTTTTTTCTTTTCTTTTTTAAATATTTATTTATTTATGTATTCCTTTTTGTTGCCTTTGTTGTTTTATTGTTGTAGTTATTATTATTGTTTTCTGTCTTCATTGTTGGATAGGACAGAGAGAAATGGAGAGAGGAGGGGGAGACAGAGGGGGGAGAGAAAGATTGACACCTGCAGACCTGCTTCACCACCTGTGAAGCGACTCCCCTGCAGGTGGGGAGCCAGGGGCTCCAACTGGGGTCCTTACACCGGTCCTTGCACTTTGTGCCACCTGCGCTTAATCAGCTGTGCTACCACCCGACTCCCTCATTTCTTTTTCTATTTGCAAAGTTTTGATTTTGTTAATAGCACATACAAATCATTACAATGTGCATTACTACTATTATTATTTTGAGGGATGGGTATATGAAGAATACTTCAAACTGTTTTTTGAACAGAGTGCATTTTTGCTAAATGCTAACTTGGTATCAAATTCACTATGAAAAATCTGGCTGGCCACCTATTCTTATAATAAAATTTTGATAGCACACACTCACACTTATTCTTTACACATTATCTTTGACTATTTTTGTGCTACAGAAGCAGAGCAGAGTCTTGCAACACAGAGCATGAATCTACTTACTGTATCAACCTTTTTTAAAAATTTTTCTTTATTATTTTCATTTATTGTATAGAGACAGCCAGAAATTGAGAGGAAGGGGAGATAGAGAGAGACATAGAGACACCTGCAGCCTTGCTTCACCTCTTGCAAAGCCTTCCCACTGCAGGTGGGGACCAAGAGCTTGAACCCAGGTGGTTGTGGACTGTAATGTGAGTGCTTAACCAGTTGTGCTATAGCCTGACGCCTGTATCAACATTTTATAGAAAAAATTTTGTTTTATGGGCAGAGGATAGATAGCATAATGGTTATGCAAAGAGACTCTCATACCTGAGGCTCCAAATTCCCAGGTTCAATCCCCTGCACCACCATGAGCCAGAGCTAAACAGTGCTCTGGTAAAAAAAAAAAAAATTTGCTTTATGGAGTACCCCCCAATCTGCTTTAGCATAATTAATGCAAGTGAAAAATTCCACTACTTACTTAGATTGAGATTGTTAGCTTTTTCTGAAGCCACCAATAGATACATACTACCATTCGCAGTAGTACCCAAAACTCCAGCATTTGAAGACACTGAGTGGTAGGGTTTAATATCTCCCGCCGGCTTTGAAGCCAGAGTAGGCTAGATTTAAATCCTCTCTCTCTTTCTCAATCTTTATTTATTTTGGATAGAGACAAAGAGAAATTGAGAAGGGAGGGGAAGATTAAGAGGGAGAGAGAAAGATAGAGACCTGCAATACTGTCTCACCCCTTATGAAGCTTCCCTCCTGTACGTGGGGACTGGGGGCTTGAACCCGGCTCCTTGTGCATTGTAATGTGTATGCTTAACCAGATGAGGCACCACCTGGTCCCTAAATCCTCCCTCTAAAACCTGAGAGGCTGAGACTGGACGGTAGCACACCTGTTTAAGCATACACACAACAGTGCACAAGGACCCAGGTTCAAGCCCTCAATTCCAACCTACAGAAGGAATCTTCATGAATGGTCAAACAGTACTACAAGTGTCTTTCTCACCTCTCTCTGTCTCCCCCTTCCCTCTCAATTTTTCTCCATCTCTATTCAAATAAATAAATACTCCAACAAATAATAATAATAAATAAAACCTGAGTGATCTTGATCAAATTGTTTATCCTTTAATCTTTGTAAGTCACAGTCACTCTCATAAAAAAAGAATAATGATATTTCATATGGTGGCTATAAGAATCCAGTGAGTTACATGTAAACAACTTAATACTAAGAAGCTAGAAATGCATGTTCCTAGGCTTGAACAAACTGGAAAGCACAGAAATTTATCATCTATCAGTGACTTTGTAAATAAATATTTACTTATGTGTAAGTAAAAAAATCTTACATCTGGGGGTCAGGCAGTAGCACAGCAGGTTAAGCACACATGGCAGGAAGCCCAAGGACTGGCGTTAGGACCCCGGTTCGAGCCCCCCGGCTCCCCACCTGCAGGGGGGTCGCTTCACAAACGGTGAAGCAGGTGTGCAGGTGTCTATCTTTCTCTCCCCCCTCTGTCTTCCCCTCCTCTCTCCATTTCTCGCTATCCTATCCAGCAACAACATCAACACCAACAAGAATAATAACCACAAACATGTTAAACAACAAAAGGGAAAAAATAGCCTCCAGGAGCAGTGGATTCGTGGTGCAGGCACCGAGCCCCAGCAATAACCCTGGAGGAAAAAAAAAAAAGAAAAGAAAAGAAAAAAAAATCTTACATCTGTTGCCAGGCTACCCAACCATAAACTTCTTTCTTCTTTCTCAACTGTAGAAGCCCTTTATAGGTTATATATATATATAGCTGGCTAGTTGGAGACCCTCCAAAGGACACTCTCACTAAAGTATCCTTAGTAAAGTCTCATCTTTATATGGTATTCTGACTACTGAAGTGATCCCAGTTCTCCTCTCTCCAGTTTACCATGTCTTTGATGAAGTGACTTTACAAGTCTTCCCTCTAGAGGTAGATCGCTTCCCATTCTTCGACTCCCTGCTGGTCTAGTTCCTTGCTAAGTGGTAGAAGTTAAGTGATCAGTTCTGAACTGAGATCTCAGGAAGGCTTACAACCTTATGCTTGTTCTTTTGGAACTCTGCCCCCATGACAATAGCAAGCCGGGGTTAGTCTGCTGGAAGAAAAGAGTGTAGAGGCAGTCTGGAAGGTGTGCAGTGGCTAAAGTCTTGAACTAAAAACATGAGATCCCAAAGTTTGAGCCCAGACATTGCATGTTCCAGAGTGGTATTCTGGTTCTTGCTCTCATAGACAGACAGAGAGAATAATAAATAAAAATGGGGTTGGGGTGAAAGCATAGTGGTTATGCAAAGAAATTACCTTGTCTGAGGCTCTGAGGTCCCAAGTTCAGTCTCCAGCATCGCTATAAACTAGAGCTTTGCGATGTTCTGGCTTCTGCTTTCCCTCCCTCCCTCCCTCCCTTTCTTTTCTTTCTTTTTTTTTTTTTTTAATTTTCAATCTTTTTATTTTATTTTATTTATTATTGGATAGAGACAGAGAAATTGAGAGAGGGGAAGGAGATAAGGAGGGAGAACAATGGAGACACCTTCACCAGTCAGGAAGCTTCCCCCTGTAGGTGAGGACAGGGAACTTGAACCTGTATCCTTGTGTATTGTAATGTGTGTGCTTAACCAAGTGCACCACTGCCTGGCCTCTTTCTTTCTTTCTTTCTTTCTTTCTTTCTTTCTTTCTTTCTTCCTTCCTTCCTTCCTTTCTTTCTTTTTTCCTTCCTTCCTTTCTTTCTTTCTATTTGTTTATTTATTTATCTTTACCAGAGCCCTGCTCAGCTCTTGCTTGTGGTGGTGCAAGGGATTAAACCTGGGACTTTGGAGACTCAGGCAAGAAAGTCTCTTTGCATAACTATTATGCTATCTACCCCTACCCTTTTTCTTTATTTCTTTTTTAAAAGATTTTATTTATTTATTTATTTATGAGAAAGATAAGAAGAGAGAGAGAAAGAATCAGACATCACTCTGGTACATGTGCTGTCAGGGATTGAACTCAGAACCTCGTGCTTGAGTGTCCAATGCTTTATCCACTGTGCCACCTCCCGGACCACCTATTTCTTTATTTCTCTTTCTACTTTAAAAAAAAAAATTTATATTTATTTATTTATTTTTCCCTTTTGTTGCCCTTGTTTTTCATTGTTGTTGTAGTTATTATTATTGTTGTTGTCATTGTTGGATAGAACAGAGAGAAATGGAGAGAGGAGAGGAAGACAGAGGGGGGAGAGAAAGACAGACACCTGCAGACCTGCTTCACCGCCTGTGAAGAGACTCCCCTGCAGGTGGGGAGCCGGGGCTCGAACCGGGATCCTTCCGACGGTCCTTGCGCTTTGTGCCACGTGCACTTAACCTGTTGCGCTACTGCCCGACTCTCTTTCTACTTTATCTCCTTTCTTTCTCTTCTTTCCTTCTCTCTGTAGCTCTCACTAAAATAAATAAATAAAACATTTAAAAATAAATAATATTAAAGAAAGAGAATACGCAGAGATGAATTATCAACCATCCTATTCCAGTTTGCTCAGTTGACCTGCTGCTGACCACTGATTCAAGGGAATCCAGCTGAGGTCAACCAAGTCCAGCTCAGATCACGAGAACTGCTTAACCAGGCTGTCAACTCATGAATAAAAATAACTTTTCATGATATATTCCAGTAATGAAATGTTTGATCATTTCTCTCATTTTAATCTTGGCTGTTGAATGACTCCTGTCTTTTGTTTACTACTGAGGTCGTGCTGAGCACACAGAGCCCCAGGACTAGTGATCCTGGTTCTAGCCCCAGCTCCTCACATGCAAGGTGTCGTTTCACAAACTGCGAAGCAGGTCTGCAGGTGTCTCTCTCTCTGTACCTCTCTATCGTCCCCTCCTTTCTCAATTTCTCTCTGTTCTAGCCAGTAAAATGGGAAAAAGGATGGCCTCCAGAAGCAGTGAATTCTTAGTGTAGGCACCAAGTCCCATCATTAAACCTGAAGGCCCCCCCCAAAAAAAAATTACTGTGTCACATTTAGATGTAATTCTTGATGTTCTAGAATGGATAGTTTTAAATCATTTTGCTCTCCAGTCACACACTGAGTAGCCTGACCTAGCATACTTTTGTCTCATGCCAGCAGCTTATTGTCTCCTAGATTACCCCTCTTCTCCCCCTCACTATCTCATCTTTTTTTTTTCTATTAGCTATAAAATTTTTAACTAGAAACAATGTCATGAGGAACCTTGAGTCGTTCCTACAGGTAGGTGTTGTTTTGTGAGTAAGTCCTAGAAGATGAGATATTAATCAAAGGATTGTTTTTTGTTTTTTTTTTCCTAGGAAGTGTTCTCATAAAGGAAAAGGGGTGGTCTGGGAGGTGGCAAAGAGGATAAGGCATTGCACTCTCAACCGTGAAATCCTGAGTTCAATCCCAGGCAGCACATGTACCAGAGTGATGTCTGATTCTTTCTCTCTCTCCTATTTTTCTCATGAATAAATAAGTTCTTTAAAAAGTGGAAAAGGAGCTGTTTTCATTGTCCTTTCTACTGCTGACTAGATTGGTAGCCAGAACTGATCATCCTGAGCTATGAGACTGAGTAAAATGAAGCATTGCCCACTAAAAGGTCAGATCTCTGATGGAACCGAGTTCAGGTAGAAATAAACTTCTATTTCCTAAACTTTAACTCAATGCTATCTGTCTCAGTTTCAGGTTGTTATGATATATGTAGTCAAAGATGCCCTAACTTGCACATATTTCTGTCTCTTTCCTGCCTTTCCCTTCAATTCTAATGGCCAGGGACAAAGGAATGTGGGTTAGTTCTCAGTGGATGTGTCCTCATTTAATGTAATTATTAACTGAGATAGATTCCATCCAGCTTAACTTTTTTTTATTTTTTAATATTTATTTATTTCCTTTTGTTGCCCTTGTTGTTTTATTGTTGTAGTTATTATTAATGTCGTTGTCAGATAGGACAGAGAGAAATGAAGATAGGAGGGGAATCAGAGAGGGGGAGAGAAAGAGAGACACCTACAGACTTTCTTCAGACTTGCTTCTGTGAAGCCACTCCCCTTTAGGTGGGGAGCCAGGGGCTCCAACAGGGATCCTCCAGCCAGTCCTTGTGCTTTGCGCCACTTGCGCTTAACCCGCTGTGCTACAGCCCCAGCTTAACATTTTTTAAATGACAACTTTTTTCCTTTTTTTTTTTTTTTGTCTCCAGGGGATCGGTGCCTGCACTACGAATCCACTGCTCCTGGAAGCTATCTTTTTCCCCTTTTGTTGCCCTTGTTGTTTATCGTTGTTGTAGTTATTGTTGTCGTTTTTGTTGGGTAGGACAGAGAGAAATGGAGAGAGGAGGGGAAGCCAGAGAGGGGGAGAAACAAGATAGACACCTGTCTGTGAAGCGACAGCCACCCTCCTACAGGTGGGGAGCCAGGGGCTTGAACCGGGATCCTTACGCCGGTCCTTATGCTTGGCACCATATGCATTTAACCCGCTTCGCTGCTGCTCAGCCCCCCTAAATGACAACTTCTAAAACTCATCTTCCTTGCTATAATCATCTTTTCTGTTTCCTTAATTGATGGAATACCTGAACACATCAATAGTTCAGTTCCTAAAGAAGAGTTTTATTCATAAATTTTGTAGAAGAGATTTGGAGGAGACTGGGAAAGGACTAAATTACTGAATGAGTAACAAGCTTTGGGTACTAAAATCAAACCCAGCCTTCTGACCTGTCTCAGATCTCTGATACTGCATCACTGACTTCAGAGCTACTCTGGGTAAACCACAATAAGCTGTCACAATTGATGTAGTCATTATCAGAAGATCACAGTATATGTACAGGAGTTCAAATATTGTCAACAGTTCTACACTTAAGTGGTTTCTTATGTAATTTTACAGCTAGTCAATCAACCCCTGATGACATAGGGTAACAGGACCAGAATATTAAAGCATTTAAACATGGGTTTTTAATTTGTTAACCAAACATTAGAACATTTCCTCAGTCTTTTTTCATATATACAAAAACCTGTAGCAAAAAGAGTATTTAGGTCTCCTTCCAAGATCAAGACTGTACCTCTAATCTTTGTGTTATACGATCAAATAGAAACTAAAAAAAAGAAGAGGGAATAGAGTGCCGGGATAGCCTGAGGGTGTTTCTTCCTGAGCAAGTGCTCTCTGGGTTGGAGAGAACTAGACTGGAGCCAACCTAGGCTGCTGCGTGGGAGAGGGATCAGGAACTCGTGCCTGGCTGCTGTGTGGGAGAGGGATCAGAAACTCGTGTGTGGGGGATCAGGAACTTGTGTGCGGGGCTAGCGTTGCAGGAGCGAGACTCTGGGACTCTCAAAGCAGAAAGGCAATTCCAAGTGTGTTCAAACAGAAGAGCAGCTGTATATATACTCGCCAAGTAGGGTGGAAATAGGATGAGACCTAGAGAGGGTGGAGCGAAAAGAGACTGGTGGAAATCAGGGTGTATCTAGGAGAGGGGGCGGAGCAAAAAGGGAGTGGTTATGGAAATAGATGCAGGGTTAAGTAGGGGGAAGCTGGCATACTGCCCAATAGGAATGCATGAATAAAAGATGGTGCAGGGGGTCGGGCTTGTAGCACAGCGGGTTAAGCGCACATGGAGCGAAACTTGAGGATCGGCCTAAGGATCCCGGCTCCCCACCTGCAGGAGAGTCACTTCATAGGCGGTGAAGCAGGTCTGCAGGTGTCTGTCTTTCTTTCCCCATCTCTGTCTTCCCCTCCTCTCTCCATTTCTCTCTGTCCTATCCAGCAACAACATCAAGAACAATAATAATAACCACAACAATGATAAAAACAAGAGCAACAAAATAGGAAAATAAATAAAATATTAAAAAAAGACGGTGCATTAATTTTTTTCTCTTATCAACACTCTATCAAAGAAGTCAATCAAAATGTATCTTTTTTAAAATTTATTTTCACTTTTGTTGCTCTTGTTTTTTTATTATTGTTGTTGTTATTGATGTCATTGTTGTTAGATAGGACAGAAAGTAATGGAGAGAGGAGGGGAAGACAGAGAGGGGGAGAGAAAGATAGACACCTGCAGACCTATGAAGCGACTCCCCTGCAGGTGGGGAGCCAGGGCTCAAACCGGGATCTTAATGCTGGTCTGCTTTGCCACCTGCTGTCGTTTTTGCCAGGCTGGTTTCCCGGGCAGGAGACAGAGATGACCAGAGACTCATGGCTGAGCTGAGAACGCAGTTCAATCTTAATTCACAAGTGGGGATGTGGTTCAACAAACTAATCTAATCTAATCACAACCCAATTCTGTCCTGCCTCTCTCTCCTGCAGAAGAGTCAGGAACAAAGGAAATATGTACCATAGGGGGCAGGGAGAAGGAAGAAGCTGCAACCAGCGAGGACTAAACCAAATGTCCCAGAGGTGGGGGGGGGGGGAGACCAAACCAATATATCGGAGGCAGGGGGTGCCCAGCTAACAGTGGACAGTGCAAACAGAAGACATAGCAAGCAACACAAGCAAACCCAGTGTGATGATGAAAACAGAAGGCTTCACAAGCAGAATCCAGAAGCATACCAACAACCTGTGCTTAACCTGCTGCGCTACCACTACCTCTTTGATTCCCTCAAAATGTATCTTAAAGTGATCTGGGAGGTGGCACAGAGGATAAAGCTTTGTTTTTTGTTTTTTGTTTTTTTTTTAATATTTTAATTTATTTATTGGTTAGAGACAGCCAGAAATCAAGCCGGAAGGGAGTTACAGAGAGGGAGAGAGACAGAGAGACACCTGCAGCCCCGCTTCACCACTTGCAAAGTTTTCCCCTGCAGGTGGGGACTGGGGGCTCAAACCTGGGTCCTCGTGTGTTGTACCATGTACACTCAACCAGGTGCACCACCACCTGGCCCCCGGATAAAGCTTTGGATTCTCAAGCATGAGGTCCTGAGTTCAATCCCTGGCAGCACATGTACCAGAGTGATGTCTAGTTCTTTCTCTCTCCTTCTATCCTCATGAATAAATTAGCATGGGGCCATGCTAATCTTCTCTGTATCATTCCAGTTGCTGTGTCATGATGCCTAGGCAAGCATTCTAGTTACTATTACTGAATATCAAATCAGGTCAAAAGCTGGGAGTAACTCCAGAATGGGGGAGCTGGAATCACCTGGATGAGTCTTCACTCACACATCTGGCAGTTGTTTCTGGCCATCACCTGAGTCACCTACATGGGGTCTTTCTGTGTGGCTAGTTCAGACTTCTTCACAGCATGCACGTGAATTTCTAGAGCAAGTGTCTCGAGAAGACAAAAATAAACACATGGCATTTTGTGGTCTAGCCTCAGAATTCACAGTGCATCATTCTGTAGTGAGCTATTAGTTAAGTCAGTCACAACTGTTAGGTCAAATTTGAAGGGAGAGGAGGGAAACTCCAAATTGTAAAGAGTGCCTTTAGAACATGAGGTTCAGTTTCAACTCCTTTTGCAAATATTGCCTGCAGCAATGTATAGACAGAGAGCATAGAAAGAGCACAGTATTTTTTTTTTTACATTTTTTCTTTTTATTTATATAAATATAAATATCATTTATTTATATAAATGGTGAAACTCTAAATGTATATATTTATATACCTTTCCTGTATTGGGGAGCTTGAAACTTTACATCAGGCTCAACCTGACGCTGTTGACTGGTTACAGAAGAAGGGCAAACGCTAGAAGAAGAAGGGGAGCTAATCTCTTCCCTGATCCAGCTTTCTGGTCCTTTTTCCAGCCATGACATCATCACCCCAGTCAATAACTTGGATCCACCTGCATATCAGATGTCAGACTCAGGAAAAAAAAAAAAAACTAGTATAGTCATGGGTCCTTTGGACTATAACTTAAATAGCACTACTAACTATCTACAAAATGGAGACCCCCCTCCCAACTCTCCATCTGAATGATTCCAGCCTTTAGGTTCATGATTAGTCAACAATTTGTTTGGGTCTATATGTTAAATCTTTTCTCAGCCACCAGGTTCCACAAGCAGTAAAGCAGGTCTGCAGTGTCTATCTTTCTCTCCCCCTGTCTTCCCCTCCTCTCTCCATTTCTCTCTGTCCTATCCACGATGACATCAATAACAACCACAATAACTACAACAATAAAACAACAAGGGCAACAAAAAGGGAATAAATAAATATTTAAAAAAAAAAAAGAAAGAAAGGGAGAGGGAATGATAGACACCTGCAGATCTGCTTCAGTGTCCGTGAAGCGATTCCCCTGTGGGTGGAGAGCCAGGCTCGAACCCGGATCTTTAGGCTGGTCCTTGCCCCACTTGCACTTAACCCGATGCACTACTGCCCTCCTCCCAAATTTGCATCTTTATTGGCATCCTTTTTGCTGAGTTCTAAGCCCTTGACTCCCAATGTCGACTGAGCTTTTCTGTTTGAATATCCCATCAGTATTTCAAATTTAGTTAGTTTGCCTTACACCATTATATTATTTGAATCTTCCAGGAGAAGATAAAAAAAAAGTGACCCAAATATATTATCTCACAGATACACATTGAAGAAGCAGAAGATCAACTACAAAAAAAGAAGGAAATTGTCATTTATAACGTGAATTCTTGGGTGGTTGAACCACTGCCTGGTTCATAATGGGTGAATCACTATGCTAAATAAAATAATTCAGAGAAAGAAAAACACTGTATGATGTCACTTATGTGTGGAATTAAAAAAAACATGGCTGGGTGGTGGCTCACGTGGCTGAGTGCGCCTGTTATAATGTGCAAGGACCTGGGGAGAAGCCCCTAAATCCCACCTACAGGGGGAAAGCTTTGACAGCGGTGAGGCAGTGCTCCAGGCGTCTCTCTATCTCCCTATCTCCCCCTTCCATCTGGATTTCCTGCTGTCTCCATCCGAGAAATAAATAAAGATAATATATATATGACTTCAGGGGCGGGGCGGTAGCACAGTGGGTTAATCGCACGAAGCGCAAGGACCCGCATAAGGATCCTGCTTCAAGCCCCTGTTCCCCACCTGCAGTGGGTCGCTTCACAGGCAGTGAGGCAGGTCTGCAGGTGTCTGTCTTTTTTTCTTTTAATATTTATTTATTTTCCCTTTTGTTGCCTTTGTTGTTTTTTTATTGTTGTAGTAGTTATTGTTGTTGTTATTGATGTCATTGTTGTTAGGACAAAAATAGAGAGAGGAGGGGAAAACAGAGAGGGGGAGAGAAAGACAGACACCTGCAGATCTGCTTCACCGCCTGTGAAGCTACTCCCCTGCAGGAGGGGAGCCGGGGACTCGAACCGGGTCCTTGTGCTTTGCACCACGTGCGCTTAACCCACTGGTCTACCGCCTGACTCGCAAGGTGTCTGTCTCTCCCCCTCTCTGTCTTCCCCTTCTCTCTCCATTTCTTTCTGTCCTATCCAACAACAATGGCAATAACAGTAATAATGATAACTACAACAACAGAGACAATAAACAAAAAGCGCAACAAAAAGGGAAAAAAAATAGCCTCTATGAGCAGTGGATTCGTAGTGCAGACACTGAGCCCCAGCGATAACCCTGGAGGCAATAAATAAATAAATAAAAATTAAAAACCATTTTAAAAAATGACTTTAACTAAACTCATAAAAGCAGAGTGGATTAATGGTTGTTTGAAGCTGGGAGTTGGGAGCAATATATATGACACGGTAGCTGTAGGTAGCAATAATTTATTGGCTACTTGAGAGTTGCTAAGAGTACATCTGAAATGCTCTAACCGTCCTCACAACAATAAAAATTGTAATCATGTGCAGTTATGGATAAATTAACTAGCCTTATTGTACACATTTCACAATGTGTAAGCATGTGTTCTATCACTGAATCACTTTCCAACCCTTCTTTTCTTTAAAAAAAAAAAAAAAACTTTTTGAAAGAATTTCAAGGGTACAGAAAGTTGAAAAATCTTATAAAGAAGCACATTAGTATATGCCCTTTACTGGGTTCCATGTATTTTAAAACATTGCACTATTTACTTTATCATTCTCCTGGGTTTTAAGCCCCTGTTCCCCACCTGCAGGTGGGAAGCTTCATGAGAATTGGAGCAGTGCTGCACTTGTCTCTATTCCTCTCTCTGTCTCACCTTTAATCAATCAATCAATCAACAATAAAATTAACAAATGGTGGTCCGGGAGGTGGTACAGTGGATAAAGCATTAGATTCTCAATCATAAGGTCCCAAGTTCAGTCTCTGGCAACACATGTATCAGAGTGATGTCTGGCTTTTTCTCTCTCTCCTCCTATCATCCTCATGAATAAATAAATAAATTATTTAAAAAAATAAAATAAACAAATGGGGCACCCAGTGGTAGCACACCCACATGTTACAATGCTCAAGGTTCTGGGTTCAAGCCTCCACTACCCACCTTCAGGGAAAAAGCTTCACAAGTGGTGAGGCAGGGCTGCAAATGTCTATCTTTTTTTTTTTTTAATATTTATTTGTTTATTCCCTTTTGCTGCCCTTGTTTTATTGTTGTAGTTATTATTGTTGTTGTCATTGTTGGATAGGACAGAGAGAAGTGGAGAGAGGAGGGGAAGACAGAGAGGGGGCAAAGAAAGATAGACACCTGCAGACCTGCTTCACCGCCTGTGAAGTGACTCCCCTGCAGGTGGGGAGAGGGGGGCTCGAACTGTCCTGGATTATCTCTTAAGATAAAATCTCAAAAGTGAAGTTACTGAGTTAATAAACACACACACACTTAAGTATTTTAAATTCATATTGTTGAGCTGATCTCCAAAAAGGACTAAATTTATGTAAGCTGTCATTAGTGCAGGCACCGAGCCCCAGCAATAGCCCTGGAGGCAGAAATAGATAAATAAATAAATGAATTAAAGAATATTGGATATTTGTGATTTTACAAGCCCAGCTTTAGCCTTTCTTCCTTTCTTCCTTTCTTTCTTTCTTTCTTTCTTTCTTTCTCTCTCTCTCCTATTTCTTTCTTTCCCTCCAGGGTTATCGCTGGGGCTCAGTGCCTGCACAATGAATCCACTACTCTTAGAGGCCATTTTTCCCATTTTGTTACCATTGCTGGACAGAGAGAAGTTGAGAGAGGTAGGGGAAGACAGAGAAGAAGAAAAACAGACACCTGCAGACCTGCTTTGCTGCTTGTGAAGCGACGCCCCTGCAGATGGGGAGCCAGGGGCTCGAACATGGGTCCTTACGCTGGTTCTTGCACTTGGTACCATGTGCACTTAACCTATTCTCACAAACACTCAGATTCTAGCTGCTCTAAAAAGTCCTCATGTGTACCCTTTCTTCCTTGCTGGCTCTTTTCTAATTTACTTCTCTAAATGCCAACGCATAGTTTATCATGGTGATTAAACCACATCTGTGTACCTCTTACCTACCCTACTCCCTTGTCTCACTAACATCATTGCCCGGCTTGGGAAGGGTGCTTCCCAAAAGATTCCACTGTTGGCTTTACTCATTTCCTCTTGCTAAGTCTCTAGAGACTTACCTAAAGTTCCTTAACCCTTCTTCTCTCTGTTTTTTATTTTTATTTTTTTTAATTTTTAATATGTATTTATTTATTCCCTTTTGTTGCCCTTGTTGAAAATATTTATTTACTCCCTTTAGTTGCCCTTGTTTTGTTATTGTAGTAGTTATTCTTTTTTTTTTCCCCTTTTGTTGCCCTTGTTGTTTTATTGTTGTAGTTATTATTGTTGTTGTTGTTGTTGGATAGGACAGAGAGAAATGGAGAGAGGGAGGGGAAGGCAGAGAGGAGGAGAGAAAGATAGATACCTGCAGACCTGCTTCACCGCCTGTGAAGTGACTCCCCTGCAGGTGGGGAGCCGGGGTTCGAACCGGGATCCTTATGCCGGTCTTTGTGCTTTGTGCCACCTGCGCTTAGCCCGCTGTACTACAGCCCGACTCCCTGTAGTAGTTATTCTTGTTGTTGTCGTTGTAGGATAGGACAAGGAGAAATGGAGAGAGGAGGGGAAGGCAGAGAGTGGGAAAGAAAGACAGACACCTGCAGACCTGCTTCACCGCTTGTGAAGCAAACCCCCTGCAGGTGGGGAGCCGGGGGCTAGAACCGAGATCCTTATGCGGGTCCTTGCGCTTTGCACCACCTGCGCTTAACCCGCTGCACTACAGGCCGATTTTCCTGTCTGTTTTTTAATACCTGAAGACTTTAGGTTTGTTTTAGTGTTCTCATCTAGAGGCTCCACTAACAGGTTGAGGTCCTTGTATGGTATCAAGTGATAGACAGTGAATCCCATCCTCAATGGTATTTGCTCCTTGGAGGTGAAAAAAAATAAATGTTTTATAAAGCCCAAATTGGCCTTATCAAACAAAACATCTGCTATATCCGTGAATGACTGGTGACAGCAGGAGACAGCAGTGCTGGCCTCTCCAATAGAAGTCACTGCAGCTAATGGAAGCTATTATGGGAAAACTCTGGCAAGAAGTTTTCTTGTTCTTTTTTTCCTCCTTCAGACAGCTAAAATTTTTAAAAGAAAAAATGTATTCAGTTGCTAGGGTAACTGTAGTTTCAAAACTACTGTAACAAAAGCCAGATATCACATATCAAACTACCAAATTGTTAATTTGACTGGTTTTTAAAATAACTACTTAAAAAGAGATGTTTTCTTCTTATCTAGATCCAGAGGACAGAAAAATGAGAAAAGTAAAGGAGAGAAAAGGGAAACTGGTAGATATATTTAAGAGACTTTTTTTTTTTTGCCTGCTAAATATTTGTTGGATATAAAAGCCTCTTCTCCATTTTACAGATACATTTGGAGGCAGGAATTATTTGGTCAGATTCAAAACATAAGGAGGATACTGAGTTATTCTGTTTCCAATTTCTCTTTCCATACTTTAAACCCTGCCTGGATCTTAAGCAACTGGTTTTCTGTAGGAACTGGTTACTTCGGGAGTCGGGTGGTAGCGCGGCGGGTTAAGCACAAGTGGCGCAAAGAGCAAGAACTGGCATAAGGATTCCGGTTCAAGCCCCCAGCTCCTGGGGAGCCATTTCATAGGCGGTGAAGCAGGTCTGCAGGTGTTTGTCTGTCTTTCCCTCCTCTCTCCATTTCTCTCTGTTCTATCCAACAACGATAACATCAATAACAACAACAATAATAACTAAAACAACAAGGGCAACAAAAGGGAAAAATAAATAAATACAGTTTTAATAAAAGGAACTGGTTACTTCTAGGAGTGATGCATGTTCTGAAATATTTCATGGATGAATGTATTTTTCCTGTGTTTTTCTTTTCATCACTTGATATAAAGAGAATATAATAAAGCCACTAATTCTTAGACTCTGGAATTTAACACAGTTAGGATTGAATTTCTTTTCTAACTTTAATAAATTTCTGTAACCTCTCTAATCCTGTTTCTTCACTTATTTAAAGGATATCAGACAAACGACTAGATTATCTCACCAAGTAAATAATAAGGAAAGAAAAAGCATTAACTATAGATCAAAAAATATTAGAAAGGGGGCATGGGAAATGGTGCAGCTGGTTGAAGGCATATATTACAATGGACAAGGACCTGGGTTTGAGCCCCAACTCCCCATTTCCAGGGGGAAATGCTTCACAAGCAGTGAGCCAGTACTGCAGATATCTTTCTGCCTCTCTCCCTCTCTATTTCCCCCTTCCCTCTCACTTTCTATCAAATAAATAAGTTAAATATTTAAAATATATATTTGAGATATCTGTCAACTGAATATGGGGATGAGAGATAGCTCACCATAGAGATCTGTCAACTGAATATGGGGATGAGATATCTGTCAACTGAATATGGGGATATCTGTCAACTGAATATGAGGATGAGAGATAGCTCACCATAGAGATCTCACGTCTTTTAAAAATATTTATTTATTTATTTATTCCCTTTGTTGCCCTTGTTTTATTGTAGTTATTGTTGGTGGTGGTGGTGACGTCGTGGTTGGATAGGACAGAGAGAGAAATGGAGAGAGGAGGGGAAGACAGAGAGAGGGAGAGAAAGACACCTGCAGACCTGCTTCACCGCCTGTCAAGCGACTTCCCTGCAGGTGGGAATCCCGGGCTCCAGTGGGCCCTTGTGCTTCGCCCACTTGCGCTACCACCCGACTCCCAGAGATCTCGTGTCTTACCAAACCAGAAGCCCTGGATTTGAACCCTGACATGACAGGGAGCATCACAAACCAAGGGAAGCTCCAGAGATACTGATGTCATGCTGTGCTGTCTCCTCTCCTTCCCACAGCACATATATATTTAAAAAAGAGAAACTGTGTCCTGGCAGTGGTAGTTTTGCACATGCATAAGGCTCTGGGTGTCACAAGATAAATGAAAAGATTGTTTATTGCCTTTTAGTTTACTCATTCAGTCAAACAAACAATCATTGAGATTTGGCTATATGAAAATTACTTAGCCTTCTGGGGAGTTGGATATTTATGATCTTAAATATCCAACTCCCCAGAAGGCTAAGTAATTTCAGTAGATAGTCTACTTTACAAACCTCATTATTGTTCTACATTTCATATTTAGTTTTTATTTTTATGTTTTATTTTCCCTTTTGTTGCCCTTGTTTTTTTTTTTACTGTTGTTGTAGTTATTATTGTTGTAATTGATGTCGTCGTTGTTGGATAGGACAGAGAGAAATGGAGAGAGGAGGGGAAGACAGAGAGGGGGAGAGAAAGATAGACACCTGCAGACCTGTTTCACCGCCTGTGAAGCGACTCCCCTGCAGGTGGGGCGCCAGGGGCTCGAACGCTGGTCCTTGCTCTTTGCGCCACATGCGCTTAACCTACTGCGCTACCGCCAGATTCCCTGTTCTACATTTCAATGTGACAGTTAAAATAATGTATGTTTGGTATGAATAATTCAAAGTGGGGGCTGGGTGGTGGCTCACCTGGTTGAGTGCACACGTCACTATGCACAAGGACCCGGGTTTGAGCCCCCAGTCCCCACCTGAAGGGGGAAAGCTTCACAAGTGGTGAAACAGGGCTGCAAGTCTCTCACTATCTCTCTATCTCCCCCTTCCTTCACAATTTCTCTCTGTCTCTATCCAATAAATAAAGATAAAAAAATGTTTAAAAAAAATAAATAGGGAGTCGGGGGTAGCAGCAGGTTAAGCACACATGTCGCAAAGCGCAAGGACTGGCATAAGGACCCGGGTTCGAGCCCCCGGATCCCCACCTGCAGGGGAGTCACTTCACAGGCACTGAAGCAGGTCTGCAGGTGTCTGTCTTTCTCTCCCCCCTCTGTCTTCCTCTCCTCTCTCCATCTCTCTCTATCCTATCTAACAACGACGACATCAATAACAACAACAATAATAACTAAAACAATAAAAAACAAGGGCAACAAAAGGGAAGAATAGATAAATAAATATTAAACAATTGTAAAAACTAAACAACAAATTAACAAATAATTCAAAGTGTATTATTATACATTAAGAATAATAGACCTGGGAGTCGGGCTGTAGCGCAGCGGGTTAAGCGCAGGTGGCGCAAAGCACAAGGACCGGCATAAGGATCCCCGTTCGAACCCCGGCTCCCCACCTGCAGGGGAGTCGCTTCACAGGCAATGAAGCAGGTCTGCAGGTGTCTATCTTTCTCTCCTCCTCTCTGTCTTCCCCTCCTCTCTCCATTTCTCTCTGTCCTATCCAACAACGACTACAACAATAAAACAACAAGGGCAACAAAAGGGAATAAATAAATAAAATAAATATTTTTTTTAAAAAAGAATAATAGCCCTACCTCCCCATCCTATGATTTTGTTAATATCTCCTTTCTTAAATAATAAAAAAAAGAATAATAACCTTCTTTTTTTATATATATATATAAAATTTATTTCTTTATTGGGGAATTAATGTTTTACATTCAATAGTAAGTACAATAGTTTGTACATGCATAACATTCCCCAGATTCCCATTTAACAATACAACCCCCACTATGTCATTCATCATCTTTCATGGACCTGTATTCTCCCCACCCACCCACCCCAGAGTCTTTTACTTTGGTGTAATACGCCAATTCCATTTCAGGTTCGACTTGTGTTTTCTTTTCTAATCTTGTTTTTCAACTTCGGCCTGAGAGTGAGATCACCTTCTTTATCTCTTTCCCAAAAGTATTATGTATTAAAAGGTTTACAAGAGGAGTTGGGCAGTAGCACAGCTGGTTAAGCGCAGGTGGTGCAAAGCGTAATGATGGGCATTAAGGATCCAGGTTTGAGCCCCAGACTCCCCACCTGCTGGGGACTCACTTCACAAGCGGTGAAGCAGTTCTGCAGGTGTCTATCTTTCTCTCTTCTCTCTCTTCCCTTCCTCTCTCCATTTCTCACTGTCCGATCCAACAACAACATCAATAACTACAAAAAAACAACAAGGGCAACAAAAGCGAATAAATAAATACTTAAAAATAAATAAATAAATAAATAAATAAATAAATAAATAAATAAAAGGTTTACAAGGGCAGGGGGAGATAACATAATGGTTATGCAAGCAGACTGTCATGCCTGAGGCTTTGAAGTCCCAAGTTCAATCCCCTGCAACACCATAAACCTGAGCTGATCAGTGCTCTGGTAAAAAAAAAAAAAAGGTTTATATAGTTATCTTTACATTAATGGTACCATAAATTCATAATGTTTCATTTAGACTTTGCTTTTCTTAGTAAACTATAAATTTATTTACATGTCAATAAACATAGATGGATGGAGTTTTGTAGCTAAAAAAAAGAAAAGAAAGAAAGAGAGTCCGGCGGTGGCGCAGCGGGTTAAGCGCACGCACGTGGAGCAAAGCGCAGGGACCAGCGTAAGGATCCCGGTTCGAGCCCCCGGCTCCCCACCTGCAGGGGAGTCACTTCACAGGCGGTGAAGCAGGTCTGCAGGTGTCTGTCTTTCTCTCCCCCTCTCTGTCTTCCCCATCTCTCTCCATTTCTCTCTGTCCTATCCAACAATGATGGCATCAATAACAATAATAACTACAACAATAAAACAAGGGCAACAAAAGGGAATAAGTAAATATCAAAAAAAAAAAAAAGAAAGAAAGATAAGCAACTGCAGAATCAGCTCACCAGGAAGTGTTCTTGCTGTGACAGGAAAATGGTCTAGTGCTGTGTTGTCTCTCTCCTCTGTCTAAGTGGAAAAGTCACCAGCATGGTGAAGCTCCATGCGCAGGATACTGGCTCCATCAATAAGATAGATGCGGGGCTGGGTGACGGTGCACCTAATTGAACTGAAAATATTACACTGCACAAGGACCCAGGTTCGAACCCCTAGTTCTCCCCCTTGCAGGGGGAAAGCTTCACGAGTGGTGAAGCAAGTCCGCAGGTGTCTCCTAGTCTCTCTCTCTCTCTCTCTCTCTATCTCTCCCTTTCCTCTTGATTTCTATCTGTTCCCAGTAAACAGAGATAAAAAATAGATGTGTGCAAGAGTAGAGAGACAGCATAACGATTATGTGAATGCCTAGGGTTCTTAAGCCTCAGGTTCAATCTCTGGCATCACCATAAGCCAGAGCTAAGCCGTACTCTAGTAAAGATGAACAAACAAACAAATAATAAGTATATATTTCTTAGATCTGATTTGAATAAAAGTGATTTTAAAAATATTTGATATGACTGGAGAAATGTGAACACTTATTAGATGTTTAGCAATATTAAGAAATCATTTCAAATGTATTTAGATATAATCATAAATACCTTTTTTGCTTTTTTTTTTTACTCTAGAGAGTGGCAGATGGTGAGAAAAAGAAACAGAGAGAAAAGGAGAAATTTTATAATATTTTATAATGCTACAAAAAAGCTTTCTGCATGGTGCTCTATGTGCTATCTGGGGATTTGAACCTCTCACCTTGGTAATATGTACACTCTACCCAGTGAACTATCTGTGGCCCCAGCATTGTGTGTGTGTGTGTGTGTGTGTGAAGAGTTTTTATTGGGAACTGGCAGCACACACCTGGATGAGCACACACATTACATATGTGAGAACCCAGATTCAAGCCCCCAGTCCCTGCGTACAGGATGGAAGCTTCATGAGTGGTGAAGCAGTGCTATAGGTGTCTCTCTCTCTCTCTCTCTCTCTCTATATATATATATATATATATATATATATATCCCTCTTCACTCAATTTTTCCCTGTCATATCAAATAAAACAAACAAAATGTTTTTTTGTCTTTTGTTTTTTGCCTCCAGGGTTATTATTGCCTGGGCTCAGTACCTGCAATATGAATCTGCTGCTCCTGAAGGCCATTTTTCCGTTTTGTTGCTCTTGTTGTTACCTTTGTTGTTGTCATTATTGTTGTTGTCATTGCCACCACTGTTGGATAGGACAGAGAGAAGTCGAGAGAGGAGGGGAGATAGAGGGGGGAGAAAAAGACAGACACCCGCAGACCTGTTGCACTGCCTGTGAAGCGATGCCCCTACAGGAGGGAAGTGGGGCTCGAACCGGGATTTTTACTCTGGTCATTGAGCTTCCCACCATGTGTGATTAACTCACTGCTCTACCACCACCAGATTCCCACAGAATTTTTTTTAAAAAAAGAATTATAATCATGGGATGGGGAGATAGCAAAATTGTTATGCAAAGAGACTTTTATGTTTGAGGTTTTGACATTCAGTCCTTAGCACAACCATAAGCCAGAGCTGAGCAGCACTCTGGTCTGATTCTCTCTCTTCTTTCTCTCTCTCATTAAAATAAAATGTAATATTTTTAAAAAATGTAAAAGAGTTCTATGGATAATTCTCACATGGTGAGGTTACCTGGTGGCTTAAATGAGATCCTGCACACAGGGGAAGTACTTGGCAGAATATCTCATGTAAAAACCACTTAATAACTGTTAGTTGTCATTACCATTAGACACAATGACTCCTGTTTTTCATGTGTAGACATGAAAGCCAGAGCATGAAATTTGCATCTGATTGAGAGCTAACCTTCTTCTCTTCCTAAAAGGTAGTTCTTGCTGTCATTACATTCATCCTTACTTAATCTGACTTCATAGCAGGATTTCCTATACCTTTACACACACTCTCTCTCTCCTTCTCCCTCTCCCTCTCCCTCTCCCTCTCTCTCTCTCTCTCTCTCTCTCTCACACACACACACACACACACACACATTCTGTTTTACAGTAGCTGCCAATGTTGTCTTTAATTCCACAGTAAATGTCAGTCGGGAATACTATTTCACTAGAAAGCAAGAGAAAAGAATTTTTGAAAGTTCAACTACTAATAAATACAGAACACATTGCTAGAAATTTCCCTGTATGGTTTTTTTTGTTAACATTTATAAGAATCTTTCATTTTAATAAAGAGGAAATAGTGGCCCAGGAGATGGTGCCCATAGACAAAGCAATGGACTCCCAAGCATGAGTTTCTCAGCTTGATTCCTGGTATCCTATGTGCCAGAGTGATGCTCTGGTTCCTATCCTCTTCCTCTGTCTTTTTTATTATTATTATTAGTTTGCTTTTTTTTTTTTTGCCTCCAGGATTATTGCTGGGGCTCGGTGCCTGCACTACAAATCCACTGCTCTGGAGGTTATTTTTTCCCTTTTGTTGCCCTTGTTGTTTATCATTGCTATTGTTATTATTGTTATTGTTGTTGGATAGGACACAAAGAAATCAAGAGAGGAGGGAAAGACAGAGAGTAGGAAAGAAAGATACACCTGAAGACCTGCTTCACCGCCTGTGAAGTGACTCCCGTTCAGGTGGGGAGCTGGGGGGTCAAACCGGGATCCTTATGCTGGTCCTTGGGCTTTGCGCCACGTTCGTTTAACCCACTGCATTACCGCCTGACTCTCAATTTATCTGTTTCTATCTGAAATAAATTATATATACAATCAAAAGTTACCTGACCTGTCAAAGTCACAGCACTAAGGCATAGACTTCATCCCTACCTCATACCCCACCCCCAAGCCTGTGCTCACCTACGAGTCCTAGCCATCATGCCTCTTACCTTTCTTTGTCTTGTCCTAGATTCAAAACAACAACAATCCTGAGTAAATTTAAGTTGACATCTCCACTCAATATAGTCTAAAGTCATATTTATTTGTCCAGTGAACTGTTCTGAACTAGCATGGCTGAAGATCCATAGATTTGATAAGAAGAGTCACAGACTTGGACAGGAACTTAGGGCCAGCAGAGGCGAGGCTTGGGAAGGTATAAAGAATTAAAAAAGAAAGAAAGAGAGAAAGAAAGAAATGGGAAAAGGTTTTCAGGGATTGCTCTGACATTTGTATTTAATTTTGCTCTTGTTCTAAATGCCACTATTCAGGTTTTAATGGAAGGAGAAAACAGAGCAAGATACCTTATATGAGAATGGTTCAATTCCAGAAATTAAAAACAGCCAGCTGCCATCCAATACCATGGGACTTAATTCAAGATCCAACTACGATTTAGCTCTGTGGTTGTTGGTTGTGCCAGCACCCTAAGCACCCTAAGCTTACAAATGATAAGTTAACATTAGAGTCTTTCTTTCTTTCTTTCTTTCTTTTTTCCCCCTGAGCACTAGTCAGCTCTGGCTTATGGTGGTGCTGAGGATTGAACTGGGAGATCAGAGTCTCAGGCATAAAAGTCTGCTTGTGGGGGTTAGGCAGTAGCACAACAGGTTAAGTGCACATGGCACAAAGCACAAGAACTGGAGCTGGGATCCTGGTTCAAGCCCCTGGCTCCCCACCTGCAGGGGGGTCCCTTCACAAGTAGTGAAGCAGGCCTACAGGTGTCTATCTTTTTATCCCCCTCTCTGTCTTCCCCTCCTCTCTCCATTTCTCTGTCCTATCCAATGACATCAATAGCAACAGTAATGATAACCACAACAACCATTAAGAGAAACAACAAGGGCAACAAAAGGGAAAAAAGTAGCCTCCAGGAGCAGTGGATACATGGTACAGGCACCAAGCCCCATCAATAAACCTGGAGGCAAAAAAAAAAAAAAATCTGTTTGCATAACCATTATGCTGTTTCTTTTTCTTTTTTTTTTTTTAATATTTTATTTATTTTATTTTTGAGAGAGATACAGACAGAGAGAGACACAGAGAGAAATACCAGAGCACTGCTCAGCTCTGGTTTATGGTGGTATGGGGGATTGAACCTGGGACTTTGGAGCCTCAGCCATGAGAGTCTGTTTGCATAACCATTATGCTATTTCCCCCACCCCATTATGCTGTTTCTATAATCAGTTTATTTTTCATGGGACAACTGCATGCAAGGTGACTGATAAACTTGAGGTCTTAACTGCTCCTATCAGACTGGATGGAGCAGAGAAAGAAAATGAGGGATGTGGGGGGTAACAACCAACAGAAAAAATAGAAACTCTGAGGGTCTGGTGGTGGTGCACCTGGTTGAGCACACATTTTACACAATGCACAAGGATCCAGGTTCAATCTTCCTGTCCCCACCTGCAAGGGGAAAGCTTTGCAAGTGGTGAAGCAGGGCTGCAGGTGTGTCTCTGTCCCTCTTCCTTTCTATCACCCGCTTCCCTCTCAATTTCTAGATTTATCTATTTAATAAATATAATAATAATCATAGGCAGAGATAGACAGAATAATGGTTATGCGAAGAGACTCTCATGCTTGAGGCTCTGAAGTCCCAGGTTCAATTCCCCACCCACCATAAGCCAGAGCTGAGTAAAAAAAAGAAAAAAAAGAAAAATTAGAGATAAAAAATGCCCGAGGCATGAAATAAATTTATTAAATTCAAACTGAAGGGTCTGCCTCCTGGGCCCCACTCCAGGTTGTTGGGAAGGACCGGGTTCTTTCAGCTGCCAACCTGGAGTTCCTGTTAATCCTTTCCCTGTGGAGGCCCAGGGAGTCTGTCTATATGGCCACTCCAGCAACCAGGCTGCTGTAAAAGGCAGACACCAGCCAGCAAGGGACCCATCTCCCCAGCCTGTTCGCCCCTCTGCTGTGGACCCCAGATCCTTCCCCAGGCTTTTGGGTTTAAATCCTCTTCACTAGCAAACAATGGCCAGTTAAGAAAACACATACACTGCTCTCAGCACACCCCTGTTCTTGCGTGGCAAGCTTGGGAGTCCTCCCTGGGTGAGCCAGGAAAGAGGAAGACTCAGCTCTCCGCGGTAGGGGTGTCCCGGGAACCCGCCTTCAGTCTCCCACTGGGGACTAGCCTGCAGGGGAACCTCCCTCATCTCGGCCTTAGATATGGGGGACTATACTCAGATGCCCCCCACAGAGACAAAGCCGAGTAGAGGTTCAGCAGCGGAAGCTAAACTGCCCAGAGTCCAAGTGTCACCCCCCCCCTCCGCGCGCGCACTCTGCCCCCCGGGGGTGCGTGAGGTCCCCGCCGCCAACTCATGGCCTTCTCCGCAGGAAGCGGCCAGCTGTGACTCAGGGGTGGAGATTCCTCAAGTTCCCTCCAGGAGAGACGAGGGGTTGGGCTGAAGTGAATATTCCTTGTGTTCTTTTTAACTACACACACACACACACACACACACACACACACACACACACACACACACACACACACACACACTGAAATCTTCACCGTTGACTTAAGTTACTTGGCGCTGCGAGGGCTGGGGCCGTGGGTATTGATTAAACGCAGCCTCTATTTACCTAAACAATAAATGTAGAGATTAGCAATGTTCACTTGATCACAATAATGGGGTTGACAATTAAGGGCCAATGCATCCCAGATGTCACCGAGACTGTGGAAGGCGGGAGGGCAACAAGCCCCTGGGGGCGGGGGACGGCGGGGACTGGGAGGCCCAGCGGGGCGCAAAGCAGCATCCAGAGAGGGGCTGCGGGACCACTGGGCTGGACAAGCCCCCAGGTTGTTCTTTATTTTGGGGGGAGGAGGGACCTGAACACCTCTGCTCCCGGGGCGGCGCCTGCAGCACGGAGCCCGCCTCCTTGCGGCGATGTCACCTGCCTCATGCCTGCTGTCCGGGCGCCGCCTGGCCCGGGAAGGAGGGTGGATGGACTGGCCCATCGCGCCCCCCGGGGTGAGTGTTTGCATTCCTCAAGCTGCGGGGGTGGGGTGGGGAATGGGGGTGCGGGGGCCACGTGATAAATGTGCATGCAGTCTTCCGCTGCCCCCTGTACTTCCGGCTCCCCAGACTCCAAGAAGCAAGTCGGGGTACCGGTCTGGCTCCCCTATGGGCGCGAGAGTGACAGCCGGTGTGGAGCCGAAGTCCCCAAAGCATGAAGTGTCCGCCCCGAGACCCGCCTGTTCCTGGGGGACGCCACTAGGGTCTCCTGATCTTAGGTGGGAATTCTGTAGCCTACCTTCTTCCTGTAGCCTACCTTCTTCTTCAGCTTCTCACTGGTCTGTGGAAGCCCAAGAAGTCACAAGAATGAGGGAGGTTGAAGGAGAGGAATCAGGAAAGGGAGCTATGGAGTAATAGAAGAACGAACGAGTGAGAGCAGCTGGTGGGGGAACCCAAGCCGCACGTGTGTGAAAGCATGACCTACCCAGAAGCATCTATAAGTCCTGGACCCGGTCCCTTAGGGACTGCAAAAGACACAGGTAGCAACCGTCCCAAACCATGGGACTTTTCTGCTTTCCCCTCCCTTCCGAACTCCTTTATCAGTCAGGAATGCTTCCCATTCCACACTTAAAAACAAACAAAAGGATTTGCCCCAGACACCCATGGACAAGCCTGGACGAAACCCTTTCCCACTGAACCACTGAGGCCAGGAAGAAGAAGAGGAAGGAGGAGGGTGGAAGAGGAGGAGATGGAGGAGGAAAACAAAGAAAAAAGAAAGAAAAGAAAAGCCTTTGCCTTCCCAGTTCCCGGGGTGGGGAACTGGGGAGATGATTTAGTGGCAAGAGAATCTAGGGGTTTGGAAGAAGGGAGATAAGAAAAATAAAAGGAAAAAATGGAGGAGGAGAGGAGGACTCTGCAGGTGCAGATTGGACCTGGGGTTCCACTGCTTTGCCCAATGTCTTTAGGGACACTGCCTCCCCACATTTCCAAGCTAGTGGCAGACTAGGGGGGGGAGACAAGACAAAGGGAATTCTTCTTTGAGAAGTGTGAATTTCTCCTGTCTTCTTGCAGGCTCTGGAAAACCTGGCAGGAATTTCCCTGTGAAAAGACCTACTGTGACAGAGGAGGCAACTAAGGACTTTGGACAGGGAAGAAGGAGGGAGGAGGAAGGAGGGAGGAGGGAATGGCAGGGCCAGCTTTAATTGCTTCAACTCTGTAGTAATTTTGTCTTCACCAGGTAGATAAGTCGAAATAGTCCTCGTGAAGAGTTCTGTTCCACGGTGTCCCCTCCTTGTCTAGCCCCTCCCCCACATACACCATTTGCACTCAGATAGTTGGGCTCCACCCCTCCCTAGTCGTGCTTGAAAGTTCTGGGGCTAATAGAGCAGCATTTAGGAGGCCTGACTGCTCTCCATCAGGCCTTTAAACAGACATGTAAGTAATTCTCCTCAGGGAATTGCTCCCAGAGGGGTTCTCCGCATGTTCAGGGAGGACTCACAGCCACCCTCGCTGCCCCCTTGGGGAAATTTTCACAGGGAAATTCCTGTCAGGTTTTCCTTGGCCTTGGGCTCCTAAGCTTTTCTTAGAAAGAAGAGAATGTGCATCTCACCACCCACTGGATGAGTCTGGTGAGCCTGTTTCTTTGCTTGAAAAGTTTGAAAAGCAAATGTCCTGGTAGTTCTAGATGGTGGTAAATAGAGACTGGGCCCAGTTCTTCTCCAAAATAGTGGGATAGATGTGAAGGCTGTCGAGATGTGTGTCTTCTCTCTCTTTTCCTTCTCTTCCCCATAGAAGTCAGCCATATAAATCATTTGCATTGTTTACGGTACATTGATCAATCTAATGGCTTGTAATTGGGTCCTAATTGCCACTTGCAGAGTTCAGCAGACTCATGTTTGAACAAGGAAGGGTCTCCATCCAGTTGAAGTCTACCTTGATCTCCAGATGGGATGTTTACAGAACCAAGAAGAGCAGCAAGATGACCAGGTCATAGTAGTCTCAAGGTAGTGAGGGGGTCTACATTTGCTATTCCTTTTCTTTTCAGATATCATTTTCCAAGTCAGTAATTCACTAATGAGCAGAGTCTGGGCTACGGTTTATTGATTGCTGTTATCTGAGATTTCTTCTATTTATCAGATAAGAAACCACTTATTTATTTGCATTTTCTGTGTCTGTAGTTCAGTAAAAATGTCTTTAACCCTAGATTTTTTTCTCTTAGCCATATTTATTCTTTATTGACTTAATTTTAACAAGGTGACACCAGACACTATGATAGGAAACATTGTGGGGCAGGGGAGGTGTGCTAAAATGAAGGGCAGACCAAACTTTCTCCAGTATGAACGTCTGTCTCACTTCTTACAGTTCTAGAGCCTCAGGAGGCTCCTGGATGGAGAAGGAAAGAGGTGGAAAGCTCCTCAAAGACTGCTGGCAAAAGGGTAAAATTGAGGAAACTTGTTCTTTGGCTGGGAAAAGCTGAGTAATGGTCAGAGTCCTCTAGCTTGGCATATGTAGCATATGTATGGGATAAATCACTTTAATGCCTTCAAAGAAGGTTCAGCCAGATAATAAGTGTGTGTCATTTTGGTAGAAACACTCTAAACAGAGACCAACACACAATGCCATGTTTCCTTAGGTCTAAGGACCCCCCCCCCATGGTAGCTGATGAGAAGAAAGAAGATAAAACCCCAGGGCTAATATGCCCCCCCCACCCATGGTTTCCTAGGAATGCACTAAACAAATCTATGATGCTTGTTGAATAATCTTCCAATAATTGCAGTCATTAAAATCATCACAGTCTACAGTCACCTTCCTTCCTTTGACACACCAGAGTCTCTCCTTTAATTGTTAATGAATTTTTGGCTCAGATAAACAGATCAAGAGACACTTAAAATGTATGGCCCAGATATATCTAGCAGCAAAAAATTAGTTGTGTGCCAAATGTTTGAAGTGTACTTAACAGACTAGGGTACGGTATTGGTCTGTCGGCTCTGCCAGTAGTCCATGTGGCAGTGAGGGTGTGCATTTTCAGCCACCTCCAAGCAGCAGTAACACTTCTGAGACAGAGAAAGATGAAAGTTCCATTGGCCCACTGACCCTCCCGTGTTCTTTTATTTGTGTAGGCTGGCCTGGAATGGGGGTATTATTGAGTCCGTTTTAGATGAAAGCACAGTGGGTATTGTGGAAGAATTACTCATTTTTCAATTAATGTTCTCAACTCATTAAGTTCCAGATTGGTGCTTTTAAATTTTTAAATATTTTAATGTTAACCATAAAAGATTCCCTGCTAATCAAAACCTATGTTTCATTTTTACTCAAAACCTACAAACTCCAACTATGGAAAGCGACCACCAAATTCAGTAGATACTAAAGGCTAAGGTCTGTTCTAGCTCCTTTTTGACCTTGTTCATGGCAGGTGATGATGATACACACAGAGCAGTCTCTCTCTCTCTTTCTCTCTTTCTCTCTTTCTCTCTCTCTCTCACTTGTTATTAATGTATCTTCTCAACTCCTACACCTTGCTGACCTGATAATCACTGTTCTAGTGTAGATCATGCAAATGAAAAGTGTAATTAATTGGGCAAATGATTTAAAAAGGGAGCACTGTGGCTTAGCAAATAAATAAATAAAGGTAGGTGGGAGGGAGGAGGACATATCAGACCAATGTTTTTTTACAGACTCCTCTCCCCCTGTTCCCAGGCCTTTGGTTGCAGCCGGCTTAGCCCCAGCAAGAACCTCCCTCCTGCCTACATCCTCCAGTCTCCTCAACTCTACCTCATGCTGTCTGACCAAGGCTAAACTCTCTGTCCAAAGCCCCAGAGAGATTGGGCAGTCATCTACTATTTCGACTTGTTCAGAAGATAAGTGATCTTCCGGATCCCCACCCTGCCTTCCTTGCTTCGGGGGAGACATCATTTCCTTGGTGCAGGAGCCCCAGTCCTTTAATTTAACACTCCTGCCGGAATTGCTTCCCCCCTAGCTTTGCCTCCTGAAAAGCAGCAACTTGAGTAGTTGCTCAGATCAAAGCTCCAGGAGAACCAGGATGGGGAAAAAATAATGTTTGTTCAAAGGAAGTGAACTCTTTCCTTCAATCACTCCATTCTTCTTTATTAGAATTCCGATTGGAATTTTTTTTTTATTTTGCAAGAAAAATTATGTGGATCTAACCATAGTGTGTTTATGATGTAAATATATTCTAAGACGAAAACGTCATGGATCAATTGTAAAGGACCCGGATACATAATTTTAAAAAATCAGTTTCAGTGTATATGAGTTTCTCACCCCACTTTCGCTGCTCAGTCAGATTTGTTTATGCAGAATCGACATTTAATAGTGCTAATTGCACTCCAGTTAAATTGCCCTGATTGCAGAAAGGGAAGCAATTTTCGTGCTCTCTGTCTGGGTTTGGAAGAAATTGTTTTATATTCACCTCTTTATAAAGAAGTGGAGATAAGGCACCGGGGCCTTTGCACAAATTGCACTTAGGGGCTGACTGGCAGCATTCAGGCGCTATAATAGAGCATTATTTGGCCGTTTTGAATAATGTAAAGCGTTTGCTGAAAGCTATTCTCCTGAAAATTGCTTTAACTTTTAAAAGGGTGATGATTCACTCCAAACCAGGCCTTTGTTACATTGTCATTATTTCCCCAAATGTTTTAACAGTCAGCTCAACACTTTAGCATAACACATTGATCTTTGTTTAAAAACTAGATTTTTTTAGAGAGTGAAAAAAAATCTGTCAGACTAAGAAGGAAAGCAAAAGCAAAAAAAAAAAAAACATACACACACAACAAAAAACTGGACTTCTTCAGAAAGATTTCCTTAAAGACCCACCTTAGAGTTTCAGTGGCCCGGGTGTCTCCCTGGGTCCACTTGCGAGATTTCCCTAACTTTTATTGTGATCCAGACGCGTGTTTCCAGAGGGACTTCGGCGAGCTCTGGTGGAGAGTCTGACAGCTGGAACCACACTGAAAGCTCCTCCGGAGGGGGAGGGGCAGAGGAGGGGAAGGGAGGAGTGGGGAGGAGAGGGGAGGAGAGGGAGGAGCGGTGGACGAGGGAAGCAATACGAGCGTCAGCGCCCTAGGTGCCAGTGTGATCTGTTTTAAATGGTTGACTTGGAAATGTCGCAGTGCTAAGTGGCTTTTCGGATGGTCTTATTTATTACTTTGTCAGGTTTCTTTAAGAAGAGGGTGTGTTGGGGGTGGGGGAAGAGGTGTGTGTGTGTGTGTGTGTGTGTGTGTGTGTGTGTGGTGGTGGGGGACACCTCCGCTGTTTCTCCTCCCCGGGGTTGCACCGGGTGAGCCAGCAACGCCTCACTGCCACTTAACAATCCCTCTGTGAGTACTGCGACAGAGAGACTCCACGGGAAGCCCAGCACCAGTCTCCCCTTCCAGGGCAGAAGTCACCTGTTGGAGAAGGCTCCTGGGTACCCTGCCAAGCTCTCCAGCTCTTCTTGGCCACTCCCGACTTCCCTCTCTACCCTTCACCCCGAGTCCCAGTGGATATTTCACACCTCTCCATACCTTCCCTCGCTAACCTTGGGCCGCATCTCCCCCCCCACCCCTCCCCGCTCCCATAACTTATGCTTGACTAGAACTGCTTGGGTCTTCTCTCTCCTTAATTTCTTTACTGCTAACCCCACCCCCAAATAAACAGCAAGTGTTTGAAGCAAAAGACTGCTTATGAAAAGCAAAGAAAGCAACCCCCATAGCCCATCCCACCCAGAGAGTGGTCCAGGGTGCACCCAGACTCCCTTGGAGAACTCAAAGAGCCCGGTGGGGTGGGCGCACTTTTGGATCAAGGGATCTTGCAAAAGAGATAAGAAAACAGGGAGGGACACAGTCCCACAGCCTCCTCACCTACTCCCTCTTCGTGACAACTTGTCTGTCGCACTAGAGCTTTTGGGGTTCATGGTTAAGATTTTCTTTCTTAAAGCAGGATGTAGGTTAGGAAGAGAATGTGGTCTTTAAGAGCCCTAAGTACCCAGATCTGTACTGGGCTTTGGTGCTCCTGGTTCTTAAGCAACCCACGCATGATACCCCGAAGAAGCAAAGGAGACCTCCCCCAAAACACACATACAGACACAGACAGATACACACACACACACACACACACACACACACACACACACACACACATACACACTCCAGCTCGCGGTTGCTGAGTTCTTGCAAGATTCGCAGTTATCTGAGTATATTTCTCTTCATATGGACAAGATCTGGAGACGACTCAGGATGAGTCCAGCCTGCAAAATGCGGAAGCGCCTATGTGTGGCCTTGTTCCCCACACTGAGTATGGAGGCCCCAAGAAGGTCCTTTAGCAGGTCCAAGAAAACAGGGCGCTGAGGGCTAGGGATCCCACCTTGGAACTGTGTGCCTTTGCCCCGCAGAGGAACTTGTAGGCCCAGGAGGTCTCGAGTGGAAGTGGGTTGTAGCGGGGGCACGAAAACTCGACTCCAGGCTGAAACGTGACATGCAAATCTTCACGGGTTAAACAAACAGCCGAGCTAGTTGCAGCTTCAGCGGGGGTGGCGGTGGGGGCGGACGCGCCTAGCGCCAGTCTCTGTTTCCAAAGTTGTTACAGTGTGAAAATAAGCGGCTTCGTGCAGCTTGTTGTATGGGCTGATGTCTCCCACCCCCATCCCAGCCCCCAGCGAATCCTGGCAGATAATCAGCACATCCCACTGTTTAGTCATATTTGACAACTGGGTTAACCTGGTATCTAGGCGCTGGCGAAAACGTACAAAGGGTACCTTCAATTACCAGCAGAAGCTTCTGGTGTGAGTGGCACTCTTATTACCCCCTCGGGTCAGAGGCCAGAATGACAATTAGGAAGTCACTTAGACCACTGGGAGAAGGGGGGAATGGTGGGATCTAGCAGACAGATTCCAGACTCTCCCCACAAGTCTGTGGGTGTAGGTGGACCTGAACCGAGAGAGGCCTACTTCTCTCCTCTCCAAGGAGCAGTCTTTTTGCGCCCTCTCCTCTACGAGACGCTGAGAGTTGAACACAATTGAATCAGGGGGAAATAATGCACTAGGGAGAAGACAGAGGACCATGATGCCGGGTTGGGGGGGGGGTATAGCGAGCGAGAATGATGAATTCCAGCTGAAGTTGTGCTCGGTGAGCGGAGAGCTTGGACAAAGTGAGTGTTGACATTTCCATCCACACTTGAGCCTCGCTGGTGTGGTCTCCTCCTCGGCTCCCCCCTCCCCTCCAGCCGTTTTTCCCATAAGTGAGGAGTGGAGTAGGACTGTCAGTCCTAACTTCCATCAGTCCGGGGTGGTTTGGAGGGCTTACGGCTCGGTCTCAACGGTACTTAGACCTAGCTTAGTGCGTGTGTGTGTAAATTTTTAATTGCACTGTAATTTCTCGAGTTCCAAGCCCCCGGACCCTCCTCCCACCCCCAATGAGCTTGCAGCTTTGACTGGCACGCGCCAGGAGCCCGGGTTCGGGCCCCTCGGCGCGTCTGATTGGCTGCAGGGCAGCTCCCGTCTGCTTTGTCTGCGTCCTCATTGGGCGAGAGGCTCAGCCAGCGGCACTTCAAAGCGGGTGCTCCTGGCACTTAGGCTGAGTTTAGCCGGCGGGAGCCCGGAGTCGGCTCGGCGCGAGCGCGGGGACGCGGAAGCTGCGCGGGTCGCCAGCGATTCTCCCGAGCAGCCGCCAGGCTCAGCCTCGCTCTCGGCCCGGCCGCGCCGCCCAGGGACCTGCTATGGCCACGTCTATACTCGGGGTAAGTCCCAAGTGTGGCAACGCACTTGCTTGCTTTCACTGGAGTCATTTTTTCGTTATGGCTTCTCTGCTTCTGCGGCGTAGGAGAAAACTGTTGCTGCTGGACTGAAGCTTCAGCTGCTTTTAGCACTTGCCACGTTTTCAGCACCGATTCTTTCCAAGCTATTGGGACCTGGGAGATGTCTTTTAAGGCAGTTGTTACCGAGCAAGTCCCTTTTTATATGGTTTCTTGAAAGCCTAGAGGATTCTTTTCTTGTCTTCCTGACTTATACCCCCACCCCCACCCTTGCTTCTGGGTTTGGTGCAGTTTCGCGACAGTGCTATTTTCAGGAAACAGCCTTAAACGGTTGTTTCTTTTCAGTCGATATAGTCATATTAACAAACATTTACAGTTCTCCGGCTCCACAGTTCGCCTCTGACTTTGCAATCCATCACCGGGTCGCTTCTCGATGTATTGTTTTCATAATCTTTGTGTATGTGCACACATTTGAAAACAAGGCTTTTATTTTTTGTTAATAAAGTGAAAGGAGTCAAATCGTAGTCACTCTAGGGAGGAGTGCCCTAACTCCCCCCTCCCCCGCCCCTCGGGTTGTTGTTTCGGCCTCCTCCGCCCAGTTGTCCGTGGCCGACGTGTTTGCCTCTCTCAACCCCTAAGGATTTTAAGAAACGGGCCTTGAGCGGTGAGCGGAAGTCTAGAAACCCAAGTCCAACTTTGGGCGGGGGGTTGCAGAGACTGAGTCAGGAGAACCTGGACGTCTTTGACTTGGAGCTCCACGGAAGAACAACTTTCCGGCAGCTCCGGGGCCCGGGCCCTTGGGATCGCCCGTGCCCCATGCAGGGCGCGGCACAGCCTCGGCCAGCGCGCCAGGAGGAGGCGCGACCCCGGGAGACACAGGCTCCCCCACCCCAACCCCCTGGGACTAGCCCGGGGAAGAGGAGCCTGCTCACGGGTGCACTTTGTGTCTCTTCCTCCCCACCCCCACGTCCTCCTGCCCTCTCTCCTTGCTCCCTTCCCTCCCCTTCCCTTCCCTTCCCTTCCCTTCCCTTCCCTTCCCTTCCCTTCCCTTCCCTTCCCTTCCCTTCCCTAGGAAGAGCCACGCTTCGGAACCACCCCGTTGGCCATGCTGGCGGCGACCTGCAACAAGATCGGGAACACAAGCCCTCTCACCACCCTGCCAGAGTCCAGCGCGTTCGCCAAGGGGAGCTTCCACCCCTGGAAGCGCTCCTCGTCCAGCTGCAACCTCGGCTCCAGCCTCTCGGGCTTCGCGGTGGCCACTGGCGGCCGTGGGTCGGGCGGCCTGGCGGGAGGCTCGGGCGCCGCCAACAGCGCCTTCTGCCTGGCCTCCACGTCCCCCACGTCGTCCGCCTTCAGCAGCGACTACGGCGGCCTCTTCTCCAACTCGGCCGCGGCGGCGGCGGCGGCGGCGGGGGTGTCCCCGCAGGAGGCGGGCGGCCAGTCGGCCTTCATCTCCAAGGTGCACACGACGGCGGCCGACGGCCTGTACCCGCGTGTGGGCATGGCGCACCCGTACGAGTCGTGGTACAAGTCGGGCTTCCACTCCACGCTGGCGGCGGGCGAGGTGACCAACGGCGCGGCGTCGTCGTGGTGGGACGTGCACAGCAGCCCGGGCTCGTGGCTGGAGGTGCAGAACCCCGCGGGCGGCCTGCAGAGCTCGCTGCACTCGGGCGCCCCCCAGGCCTCGCTGCACTCCCAGCTCGGCACCTACAACCCCGACTTCAGCTCGCTCACGCACTCGGCCTTCAGCTCCACCGGCCTGGGCTCCTCGGCCGCCGCCGCGTCGCACTTGCTCTCCACCAGCCAGCACCTGCTGGCCCAGGACGGCTTCAAGCCGGTGCTGCCCTCCTACTCGGACTCCAGCGCCGCCGTGGCGGCCGCCGCGGCCAGCGCCATGATCTCGGGCGCCGCGGCCGCCGCCGCCGGGGGGAGCTCGGCGCGCTCCGCCCGCCGCTACTCGGGCCGCGCCACCTGCGACTGCCCCAACTGCCAGGAGGCCGAGCGGCTGGGCCCGGCCGGGGCGAGCCTGCGGCGCAAGGGCCTGCACAGCTGCCACATCCCCGGCTGCGGCAAGGTGTACGGCAAGACGTCGCACCTGAAGGCGCACCTGCGCTGGCACACGGGCGAGCGGCCCTTCGTGTGCAACTGGCTCTTCTGCGGGAAGCGCTTCACGCGCTCGGACGAGCTGCAGCGGCACCTGCGGACTCACACCGGCGAGAAGCGCTTCGCGTGTCCGGTGTGCAACAAGCGCTTCATGCGCAGCGACCACCTGAGCAAACACATTAAGACGCACAACGGGGGCGGCGGGGGCAAAAAGGGCAGCGACAGCGACACGGACGCCAGCAACCTGGAGACGCCGCGCTCCGAGTCCCCCGACCTCATCCTGCACGACTCCGGGGTCAGCGCCGCCCGGGCGGCCGCGGCGGCCGCGGCGGCGGCGGCGGCGGCGGCCGCGGCGGCGGCGGCGGCCTCGGCGGGAGGCAAAGAAGCCGCCTCGGGTCCCAACGACTCTTAGAAGCCGGGCGGGAGGCGCGAGCGGCGAGCGAGCGAGAGGTGCGGAGGGCCGTGGCAGGGACCGACGGCGGGGGCTCCGGGGACGCCCCTGGCCGGAGCGAGGTGGAACGGCCTCCCCCCCCCCCGGGCCCCCCAGCAGCGCCCCCTCTGCTGTCCCAGCCCAGGCGGGAATCGAACGCGTGGTCCAGGAACAAAAGCGAACCAGCGTCCGACACCACACCTAGAAAAACTGCACAGACACACCAAGGACCTACCACCATCTGTTAATGAGCACGCACATTCGCGCGCGCACACGCAAACAGCAATACACGCAAACGCTCCCTTCTCCCCTCCACCCTCTCCCTCCTCCCTCTTTCTCAAAATCAAGGCACCACTCTAGCAAAGGACTGTCAGAACATTTGAAAACAAACGGAACCTGCAAAAACAGAGCCTTTGCGTGGATTATATTATATATAAAATGCTCCAAGTCCTGCTTGATACTACTTACAATGAGACTTTTTTTCCTTAAAAAAAAAAAAAAAGGAAGCATCAAAAAAAAAAAAAGGCTTAAGGTGAGAAATTAAACTGGAAGTCTAGTGACAGTTTCTCTGTATTTCATAACATCTGTATAAATAGAGTTCAACAGATTGTGTTCTCTTATTTTCTTGTAAATGTTAATTCGAATAGAGGGTTTTTTTGTGATTTCCTGAAATTCAGGGAGTTTTTTTTTTTTTAATTTTCTGATGCACTTTGTGAAAGTCGGTATATATGTAAAAGATATTTAAAATGTTGAGTTATCATTTTGCTCAGACACGTAAGTTAAGGTCATTTAAAGAAATTAAATGCGTTTATCTGTATGAAGAAAATCTTGACATCATATTTTCATTTTGGTATTATTAAAGGACTCTGAACAATACATTTCTTCTTTTTTTTTTATCCTGTTTTCCTCTCATAACCTTTACATAGGTCGACTTTTTTGTTGGGAAAAATTTTTCTCTTAATGTTAGTTTTAGGTAATGTAAGGTTGTGTCCATTTTTAAAAGCCATAATCCATATTTGATTTTTGAGAAATTAAAATCTATTTGTATACCAGCAGCATAAATTAAATTGGGTTAAAGATTGTGTAGTTGTATTACTTAATGGGAGAGTTCTCAAAAGGTGACAGAAAAAAAAAAAAGCTAAAGTTCTCGAAGCTTTATCTGGGAAGGTGCTTAAACCTCCTGGAGGTTGTCAGAGAAAAGTCCAGTGGGTTTGTTTGTTTTTAAGAAGTGATTTAAAGACAATCTGCAAAAGGAAAAGACTTTTTAAAAAGAAGCCTTTTAGTTCCCAGGCCCCTCTACATTGGGAGGTGACTCAAGGGAATAAATTGCAAGAGTCAATACCCCGGAAAAGACATTTCATGCCTAAATGAAAATCTTGTTAAATGTTATTAATTTTGACTTAGAGCACACAGCAGCCCCCTGTGCCTTGTATTCCCTTATTAGGGATTCATGTCTTATCAAATATCTAATTAATCTCCTAGACATCATTTGTTCTGGCCAACTTTATCTCAGCTGGTCCACGGGGAAAACTCCAAATATTCTCCGTGACAAAGCTCCCTTGAAGATCTTTTTAATTGTCTAAATTAACTGCACCAAATTTGCATGTCAAACGGTAAAGGGCAACCTGAGATAAAATGTAAACGTTTTAAAAGCCCCCAAACTAAGCACTTGATTTGATAACTAGGCTTTTTAATGTTATGGAAGACAACTGCTCCTTTCCTTTCAAAGAGGCTGATCTATGCAAATAGTGAATTGGAAATGCCTAGGTCCCCCAGCCGTCAAATGGCCCTCGCAGGTTATTTGAATATCAGTGGTGCTGCTTCTGAAAAGGTTCAAGGATGCTCTCTGACTTCTTTGTGATTACTCAGTGCGGCGTCTTATTCTGAAGAAAAAAAACTCAGGAATAATTAAAGGCTGGGATCAGGCCTGGGAACACATTTGGGACAGGAATCTCATTTAGACAGTCTCTTTCAAAATAAGGCACAGTTAAATTGACCAGAAGGCAATTATTGAAATGAAAATTATTTTCACTCTCTTTGTCTTCTGACCACCAACTTAACAGCTCAGTTTAAAAGACAGAGAGAAGGGAGAGAGACGGAAAGAAAACTGGTAAAGGAGATAATTTAGCAATTCGGGGAAAAATGTGAATTTAGAAAATAAGTGCATTATTTACAGAATAAAAATATTTCTAAAAGTCTCCCTCACACAATAGGCGATTCAAGCAAAGTCACTCCAGTGGGGGAGGAAAAAAATATTTCGATTATTCTTCGTCTTGGGAACTTGAATGAAGGCTTTTGTTTTGAGCGGATGGGAAAAAAAGGGAAAAAAAAAGATTGTCTTTATGAACAATCAACAAAATGTTTTCGTCACAAACTGGGTTCTGAAAAGACAAGTAGCAAAGGAGCGATAAAATACAGAGCGCAGGTCCTCGGCGGGGCGCCCACGGGGCCGGGTGGCTTCTCCTTTCTGTTCCTCTGGCTTATGCCCCTCGGGACTTTTCTTTACTTTGGCCATTTTTCCCCCCTCCCAGCTCAAGCAGTTCAGAACTGGGGAGCCCTCTTCCCCTTCTCACCCCCCCCCCGCGCTAGCCATCTCCCTCCTCCAGCGATGGCTTGTGGTGAAGGTGGGGGGTCCCCTGTGAGAGCTGGCGGGGTGCCTGCACCCAGGGGCTCTGGGACGAGGCTCAGGGAGGGTGCCCACGGGTGTGTTCGGGAGGTGAGGGTGTAGCTGGGCTTCCCGAGGAAACAGGGCGCCGGTCTGGGGTTGCAGGCAGCTTTGTTTCTCCTGGAGAATGAAGGCAGATCAAAGGGGCGGGCGGCGCAGGTCCCGCTCGCGGCGCAGCGCCCTCCGCAGCCCAGTGATCAAGGCCTCTGCCCCGCGGGTCAGCGCACGTCCATCACCGCGGCTGCCAGTGGCGGTGGGCGGCTGCCCGGGTCCGAGTCGCGGGCACCGACCTGCGGGCCCAAGCTAACAGCAAACACAGACCACCCCCTCAACTCCCCCAGGGGCCTCGGGGGGCGCGTGGGAAATCGTGGCCCGAGCTGGTGGCGGCCACCCTCCGGACTGCACGGCTGGAAGCGGGGGCGAGAGGGCTGCAGCCTCCTCCGGAGAAGGGGCCGCGTCTCCGGGGCCACCTCGGGGCCGGGCAGGCTGGGCTAGTCGAGTATCCCCGGATTGAGACGAGCTGGGGGCGGCCGCTAGGGGTTGGGGTGCAGGCCAGGGCAGGGGAGGCCCAGGGGCGCAGACCCCGCCGGGGTCTCGTTCGGGCCCGGGGAAAGGGAGCCGAGATTTCGTTTCAGACGGTTTCCCGCCCCGCAGCTTCCTGCGCAGGGGAGGAACCAAGTTTTCTCCGGCCCTGCACGTACTCAGCCTCACCCACACCCTCCTCCCCACGATGCTTCCTTGTCGGGTGCTGCTCTGTCCTCTGGGGGGAAGAATCGATTCCTACCTGATGAAGGAAAATAAGAAATAAACAAACAAACAAACACGAATCTCTCTCCCTTCCCCAAAGGGAAAAGATTATTTAGACGAGATGAGATGGTGCACCTGGACGGCGTGTCTGGACGGACATCCCGTCACATCGTTGTAAGTCGTGTAAAATTGAATTTCTTTTTTATTCAGATAGAAACTTTATTTATTTTAACTCTAATCTTATTTGCATCTATTATCTGTATTCACCAAGGCTCTCTCCCACTACAAAAATGCAGATGAAGTAAATCTCACATAAATCCCGCCCATTTGTGTAATTGGTATACTAAGTGTTTATTTTAAGTGAGAATAATTTAGCTACAAATTTTCTTAAGGAATAACATTCTTAACACATTAAAAAAAACTGAAAACTCTGATTTGCTTTTATGTTTGACAGTCGCTCTTGATTCCCGGCAGAGGAGCTTGGCGAGTGCGGCTCGCTGGCGCCATCTAGAGCCCCTGGTTGAGAAGGCCGCGCTGTCCGCCCACCTCGCCGCGCAGAGCGGGGAGACCCGGCCTTTGCCTTCAGCGGCGGCAACCCTAAGAATCCTGCAAAGGAAAAGGCCAGTTTTTTTTCTTTGTATTTCGAGGGGTGGGGAATATCCCCACAACCTGTCTTCACGGAACGAACACGGGTGGAGAGAGTGCAACCCGATTTAGCAGCGGCCGGCAGGACTTCTCCCAGGAAAGGAGGTAGTTTGGGGCAAGTTCTACCGCAAATGTAACCAAAACAAGACAGCAAGCACCCTGCTCGGCTTTAGTCTTAGAAGCTCTGCCTTCATCGTGCCTTTCAAAGCAACTTCAGCGCCTTATAGCTCCCAGTTGGGCGCTAGGCGCCGTCGACTGCACCCTGCACCCTGGATGGACCCAGGGTGGGGGAGTCCCCCCGCTTTCACCCAGTGACCCCAAGGCTCGCGGACGGCGTGGTCCGCGTGGACCACCCGGGACCCACCGGCGCCAAGCTGGTGGCACCGGGCGGCCGGCCGGTTCCAAGGCTCCATATACCCAGTGGAAGGTGAAGGGAGCGAAGGCAACCCCGAGCCAAGGGTGGTCGAATCAATCCTCCGCCCTAAGGCCATCCCACCCCTTCGCGCGTGTGTGTGTGTGTGGGGGGGGGAGGCTGCTGGGCAGCCTGGAGCCTGGAGAAGCACACAGGACCCCCCCAGGGGGGCCAGAAGCCCCCCACCCCCTCGCCCCAACCCCTACGAACGGATCTGCACTCCGGGCGGGCGTAAACCGACCACCCATTGTCCCTACCTTTTTCTCTTTGAGACTCAACTCTAAAAATCGGGTACCAGTTGGGGGGGGCGTTGGCCAATCTTCTCTCCTTTCTGGTGCACCTCCTTCCCCTCTCCTTCCTACTGCTGCACCCCAGCCCACTCCGTTATGCAGTGGCTCCCCCCCCCTTCCTTTCTGGCACCACCATCCGCCTTCTTAATATTTTCCATCTGCAAAGCTAACACTGGCAATTCCTACGTGCATGGCAGCGGAGGCGCCGGGGCCCGCAGCTGCTGAAGCGGCCGAGGCGCGGGGCTCCCCGAGTTCCAGCCCGGGAGAAGCTGCACGCTTCCGGGAGCTCGCAGCCACTTTTGCAGTGGGTAACTCGGCTGGGTTTGTATTTGCTGTTTTAATACAAACCCTGCCGCACTGCCTATTTCAAAGATGTGCTAATTACTACTTGGCTAGCAGGGCGCAAAGTCCTTGTCCATTTCCCAGTACAAAGTAGGTTGCTCGAAAATTTGAAATTGCCTTTCAGCCTAAAGCTGCCTTACCTGAATGTCATAATTACAGTAATTATGTACATCCAAATTACATGCTAATTAAATTAGAATCAAATCGTTCTAAATCGAAATCAAATGAGGTAGTGAAGAATTAATCAATGACAACATAAATAGAGAGCTTCCTTCAGAGATATTTATTGTAACCATCCAAGGAGGAATTTGATCTGAAAAAGTCACCTGTTTATTTACTTTCAAATTAGTAATCAGTTATTATCCCTTCTCCATAATTTTAACCGTTCAATGTTATTTACCCCCCACCCTTTCCAGACGCTTGAGTTTATAGAAATATGTATGAGGTAAATACATACAGACATGCCTACCCTATATGTCATTGGGACAAATACATAAATTTATACAACGTGCCAGTGATTCCAGTTAAGGGGGAGGGTGCCCAGTGTCCTCCAGGGACCCGGTCCTCCAGGGTCTATTCTCTGTGACCATGAGAGAAAAGCACTTGAGTCCTTAGGGCTTCCAACACCCTTGCCTTCTTTCCCCTTAGGAGTTTATGCCAGGGATTTTTGGCATTGTTTCTTGTGCGAATCTCTTCTCACTTCTGGGTGATTCGTATAGAAAAGTGAGTGCAAAAAGAGAGGGGTTATCCCTAGTACGCTTTCTGCTTCCAGGTCAGTGAGGAGAGACAACTTTCCTTTCTTCCTTTTCATTTTTGGCCCCAGGGAGCAGGAGCTTACTGGTGTCATAAAGTGCCCCCTTCACCTGTGGAGCTCCAGCGACGGGAGAATTCTCTTGCTCTCCCCGCTGCGCAAGGAGAATATGTCCTCGGGCCTGAGTGGGCGAGGCTGCGGGGTCGGGGGCGCGGGCGAGGGTGAGCGCAGCTCAGCAACTTGCAAGAGGGCGCGAGGGTGGTGGTACGCGCTAGAAAGGGGGACGGGGTTACGCCGGGCTGCGAGCTGCCCCAGACCCCGACTTGTCACCACTTATGAGGAGTCCAGAGAGCATTTTTCTCAGAGGCAGATGGACCCCTCCACCCTTCTATGTGAGTTCCGGAGTGTTCAGAAGGTCACCAGGCCCGGTCTAGCAGAGAAGCACTGCGTCCACCTAGGTGCTGTGGCCTCTGGGGGCGGGCAGCGTAACTCCACTCTGTCCCCCTCCTTTGGGCTGCCCTTAGCATCCCTGCTTAACTGGGCGTGGGAGCCCCCCCCCCACCTCCAGCCCCCTACCCGGCAAGGCAGAGCCCAGGGACCCGCTTTCCTTGGGGAGAAAGGCGACTCCCGGGCAGTTGGGGGCAGAGTAAATTCCTTTCCATCATCACAAGCAGCTCCTGACATTTCACCCAGACACCCAGCTTTATTTCTGCTCCTTCCCAGGGGAGGTGGCAAGAAGGAGGGAGAGAGGGGGAAGGGGTGAGGAGTCTGCTTCCACTGCGGTCAGCAGGAGGCAGTTTCCAAGAGCCTGGACAGGAAGAGCTCTCAGCGGCCATTCCATTCCCCAAACCTCACAGTTCCCACTGGCTTATTTTTCCTCCACAACTTTTATTTTTTTAAAAAAACACTTTTACCTATTTGATAAAAACAACATCAAACGGTCTCCAGTCCTGCAGCTAGTACAGACCTTGCTTTATCTCCTTTCAAGACATGGTAATTACTAAGGTTTCCTGGCCAGAAAGCTTCGAGACTTTTTGATAGTCTTCAGCTACTCCAGCTGAAAACGACAGCTTTCTTCCCGACCTGGAGCACAGGCGGCAGAGGATGCGGCCCTGCAGAGAAGCCTCCACCAACTCCCAGCTCAGGGGTCGTTAGGTAAGTGGGAACATGAAACAGCACAAGTAGATCTTGAGCACAAGTAATTCTTGGAGCTTCAAGACTAAAAGGACATTAAGTGTGGGGTGATTAAACCTGAGGAAATCCGTGCTCGCTGCAGCATGGACTGATCTGATTCCCTGTCATCGACAGGGCTTGCTGGAGAATAGCAAGAAAGTCTCTTTTAGCCTTTCAGGTAAAAGGAAAGAAAAAATCTTCAGGTTAAAACTGTGTGACTCCAAACAAGATCTCTTTCTCACAATGCAAGGTAAGAAGACCAGTTGCCTTGGGGGCAGCATCTTCTATTTGAGCACATTTGTTCAGTGAAACTGTGACTTACTGCAGAGACATTCAGGTAAAAAAAAGTGCTAACCTAGTAACCCGATCTTGCTTGGCCATTTATAAATCGACAGCACCTCCTACAGGAATTAATTTGCTAGTGTTACATTATGTTCTATGTTGGGGGGGAAGGAAGGTGATCCTCCACTCCTCACCTCCCCCCACCCATGTTGAGTTCAGGTTCCAGGTTCACAAATAAGTCTAGGCAAGCAGAGATGTCTTCCAGACAATTATTTACTATTAGGAATTAGAAGAACTAAGCTTCCTGTGGCTTTCTCAAAATGCCTCCTGAGAACTTTTGTAAGGTTCTCAAATCATAGATGTATTGACATTGGAAGATTCTCCTTTGGTTTTTCAACACATAGAGTAATATCGACACCTACTAGGAATCCCTTCTATTTTTTAAATTTTATTTTATTTTCCCTTTTTGTTGCCCTTTTTTATTGTTGTGGTTATTATTGTTGTTATTATTGATGTAGTCTTTGTTAGATAGGACAGAGAGAAATGGAGAAGAGGGGAAGACAGAGAGGGGGACAGAAAGATAGACACCTGTAGACCTGCCTCACCGCCTGTGAGGTGACTCCCTTCGAGCCGGGGCTCAAACCGGCTTATGCCGGTCCTTGCGTTTTGTGCCACATGTGCTTAACCCGCTGAGCTACCACCTGACTCCCGGAATCCCTTATTATGAGGCTTATCTCTGGTTTCTACCTTATTATCCAAGAGCAAAAGTAGAGTTAGATGTCTAATACATTTTAAAATCTTTTCCTTTCCCCCAGATCATTATAGTATACAGAGCAACTAAGGTGATTATCATTATTTGCCACAGGGTTATCACATGGTGCCCTGTGCCTGTGAAAGACTTCACCACTCCGTTGACCACTTTCTCTTATTTTTATTACAGAGACAGAGAGATAGAGGGAGAAAGAGAAGAAGAGTGAGGGAGAGAGACATTTGCAGTACTGTTTCACCATGAGCCCCTGCAGGTTGGGACTTGGGGCTTGAGCCTGGACCTTTGGGCACTGCGGCAACGTGTGTGCTCTGCCGGGTGCACCACCACTTGGCCCCTAAGGTGAGAATCTTTAGTTTGTTACCATGTTATGATTACATGTGAAAATGTTTCCCCTTCAGTTTTTAATTTGAAAAACTTGAAAGCCAGCTCCTTGGGGCTGATTAGCATTCCTTACAGGTATTTTTGTCATCATTCAGTGCATAAAAATACTGAGTTATGGGGCCAGGTGGTGGCACACTTGGTTAAGCACACACATTACAGTGCTCAAAGACCCAGGTTCAAGCCCCTGGTCCCCACCTGCAGGGGGAAAGCTTCACAAGTGGTTTCAGGTGTCTCTCAGTCTCTCTTCCTCTCCATCTACCCCTCCCCTCTCAATTTATCTGTCTTTACCCAAGAATAAATACATAAAATAAATATTGAGGTATTTAATAGAGGTTTCAGGTTCAATCCCAGGCATCAGCATAAGCCAGAATTGAGCAGTGCTTTGGTAAAAAAAATAAGTGAAACCCACACCTATGGACATCTAATCTTTGACAAAGGGGCCCAGACTATTACATGGGGAAAGCAGAGTCTCTTCAACAAATGGTGTTGGAAACAATGGGTTGAAACATGCAGAAGAATGAAGCTGAATCACTGTATTTCACCAAATACAAAAGTAAATTCCAAGTGGATCAAGGACTTGGATGTTAGACCAGAAACTATCAGATACTTAGAGGAAAATATTGGAAGAACTTTTTTCCGCATAAATTTTAAAGACATTTTCAATGAAACGAATCCAATTACAAGGAAGACTAAGGCAAGTATAAACCTATGGGACTACATCAAATTAAAAAGCTTCTTCACAGCAAAAGAAACCACTACCCAAATCAAGAGACCCCTCACAGAATGGGAGAAGATCTTTACATGCCATACATCAGATAAGAGTTTAATAACCAACATATATAAAGAGCTTACCAGACTCAACAACAAGACAACAAATAACCCCATCCAAAAATGGGGGGAGGAATTGGACAGAATATTCACCACAGAAGAGATCCAAAAGGCCAAGAAACACATGAAAAAATGCTCCAAGTCTCTGATTGTCAGAGAAATGCAAATCAAGACAACAATGAGATATCACTTCACTCCTGTGAGAATGTCACACATCAGAAAAGGTAACAGCAGCAAATGCTGGAGAGGGTGTGGGGTCAAAGGAACCCTCCTGCACTGCTGGTGGGAATGTCAATTGGTCCAACCTCTGTGGAGAACAGTCTGGAGAACTCTCAGAAGGCTAGAAATGGACCTACCCTATGACCCTGCAATTCCCCTCCTGGGGATATATCCTAAGGAACCCAACACATCCATCCAAAAAGATCTGTGTACACATATGTTCTTGGCAGCACAATTTGTAATAGCCAAAACCTGGAAGCAACCCAGGTGTCCAACAACAGATGAGTGGCTGAGCAAGTTGTGGTATATATACACAATGGAATACTACTCAGCTGTAAAAAATGGTGACTTCACCGTTTTCAGCCGATCTTGGATGGACCTTGAAAAAATCATGTTGAGTGAAATAAGTCAGAAACAGAAGGATGAATATGGGATGATCTCACTCTCAGGCCGTAGTTGAAAAACAAGATTAGAAAAGAAAACACAAGTCGAACCTAAAATGGAATTGGAGTATTACACCAAAGTAAAAGACTCTGGGGTGGGTGGGTGGGTGGGGAGAATACAGGTCCATGAAAAATGACGAATGAAATAGTGGGGGTTGTATTGCTAAATGGGAATCTGGGGAATGTTATGCATGTAAAAAAAACAAAAAAAGGAAGAAGAAGTAGAAACGCAAAGCAGAAATTGACTGAGTTTGGAGTATGGCACCAAAGTAAGAAAGCAGAAGTATACTAGAGTTTGCAGTGAGTACCTCCCTAATACTTCCTCTCCACTTTTCCAAGCTTTGGGTCCATGATTGCTCAACAATTTGTTTGGCTTTGTATGTTAACTCTCTTTTCAGTCACCAGGTTCCAGGTGTCATCAGGATGCCAGCCAGACTTCCCTGGATTGAAGACACCACCAATGTGTCCTGGAGCTCAGCTTCCCCAGAGACCCATCCTACTAGGGAAAGAGAGAGGCAGACTGGGAGTGTGGACCGACCAGTCAACGCCCATGTTCAGCGAGGAAGCAATTACAGAAGCCAGACCTTCTACCTTCTGCAACCCTCAATGACCCTGGGTCCATGCTCCCAGAGGGATAGAGAATGGGAAAGCTATCGGGGGAGGGGGTGGGATATGGAGATTGGGCGGTGGGAATTGTGTGGAGTTGTACCCCTCCTACCCTATGGTTTTGTTAATTAATAAAAAAAAAAAAAAAAAAAAAATAAGTGAAAAATTTTAATGAAGCATGATTAAATCAGAAATTAAAATAATTAAAATTTTTTTAATAATTATTTTCCCTTTTGTTGCCCTTGTTTTTATTGTTGTAGTTATTATTGTTGTTATCGATGTTGTTGTTGGACAGGACAGAGCAACCAAAGGAGGAGGGGAAGACAGAGAGGGGGAGAAAAAGAGACACCTGCAGACCTGCTTCACCACCTGTGAAGCGACTTTTCTGCAGGTGGGGAGCCGGGGGCTCGAACCAAGATCCTTCCGCCAGTCCTTGTGCTTTGAGCCACATGCGCTTAACCCACTGCACTACCCCGACTCCCTAAAAATCAATTCTTATGGCTACTTATAAAAAGCAAAAGTGGGGAAGTCGCGGGTTAAGTGCATGTGGTGCAGAGCACAAGGACCCGTGCAGAGATCCTGGTTCGAGCCCCCGGCTCCCCATCTGCAGGGGAGTCACCTCACAGGTGGAGCAGGTCTGTAGGTGTCTATCTTTCTCTCCCCCTCTCTGTCTTCCCCTCCTCTTTTGATTTCTCTGTCCTATCCAACAACAGCATCAATAACAACAATAATAACTACAACAATAAAAAACAAGGGCAACAAAAGGGAATAAAATATATTTAAAAAAAAAGCAAAAGTTGACCACACTTTTGTGAAAGTCAAATGAAAATAGTATGAGAAATGCTAATGTACTTCTTTGATTCATTTTTAATTATAGGATGCATTTCAACACTTCTCTTCACGAACACTATATTGGTTCAGAAACCCTTTAAGGCAGTAAGTATTGCATAGGTTTTAACATTATAAAAATTATAAAGTCTAAAAAGGCATAAGACAGAAAATAATCAGTGCAACACTGATGAACTCAAAGGTGTAAATTAGCAGTCTTTATCAGTTTCAAATTCATGCTTTTTTTTTTTAAATGGAGATCTTTGAGACTATTGTAGAAAGAATTCAAGTTCTCTCTCTCCAATTCTCCTTAGAAAAACTACTCAAATGTTTACAACTTTAGTTTCTTCCGAATCAGAGGACTTGTGCGTGTACATATACATAAGCCCAAAACTACAAGAGGCAGCTTTACTTCTCTTTCAAACTTACGTACTTTCTTGAAATTTATAAAATTGACTGCAAATTCCCAGAGCCACGCAATCAATATTTGTTTTGATAGATAATAACATATTACTTTTATTTTTACGAAGATTTACTTACCAATAAGAGAGGAGAGAGAACTAGCATATTCGTCACACTCCAGCATATTCATTGCTGGGGATCAAACTCAGAACCTCATGTTTTGAAGGGCAGCAGTCTAGACACTGCATAACCTGTTGGGCCGGCAGTAACAGATTTTTGAAAATGAGAAACTTAGATAATGTGTGTGTCCATGGTGTTTAGTATGCTCCTTGGAATTTCATGCTGTTTCTAATAACGTCTATGGTCTTCGTTTATTATACCCTTTGAGACATAGGGACACTTTGCAGCTAGGTTTAAATATGCACTATGTATCCATGCTCATGGAACCTATCAAAATATCTTACAGCAGTCTACTTGTGACTCTATATAAATGTTCACCCTTTCGCAGTAAAATCTTTATGTGAGTAGTTAGAAAGGCCTCTGTGGTAGGCAGAATCTATTCCCTCAAGGATGTACATGTCTTAACCTCTAGAACCTATGAATGTTTTGTTACATGACAAAGGAGAATTAAGAATTAAGGTTGTGGGCATGTAGGTTACATAATGGTTGTACAAAAGACTTTCCTGCTTGAAGCTTGGAAGTCTCAGGTTCAATCCCTGGCACCACAATAACCAGAGCTGAGCAGTGCTCTGGTTAAAATAAAATAAAAATAATTAAATTAAAAAAAATTTTAAAAATATATGTGAGAAGGAGTTGGCTAGTTTTTGTTAGTGGTGAAACTGGGAGATAAAAGGGTTTCTAGTCAAGGAAGCTGGAATAAGTAAGCTGATTTTCCTCTAAAACTTCTAGAATAAATGAATATTGTTGACACTGATGTTAGCCTAGTGAGATCCCTTAGAGATGTCTTATCTCTGGAACTGTAAAATACAGCTGAATTATTTGAAATTTGAGAGAATTAAAAAATATTTTTATTTATTTATTCATGAGAAAGTAGGAGAAAGAACCAAACATCACTCTGGTACATGTACATCCGGGCACTGAATTCGGGACTTCACGCTTGAAAGTCCAGTGCTTTCTTTGTCCCCTGCACCACCTCCTGGACCACTTGAGATAATTTGTTATGTTAGCTTAGAAAACTAATACTTGGATGGGTCTGGATAAACAGCATAATGGTTATGCAAAACCTTTTCATGCCCAAAGCTTTGAGGTCCTAAGTTCAATGCCCAGCACCACCATCAGCCAGAGCTATCTCTCTGTGTGTATCCCTCATTACAAATAAATTTTAAAAGGTGGCTAGGTGGTGGTGTACCTGATTAAGTGAACACATCACAGTGTGCAAAGACCAGGGTTCAAGTCCCTGGTCCCCACCTGCAGGGGAGAAAGCTTTACAAGTGGTGAAGCAGGGCTGCAGGTGTCTCTGTCTCTTTCCCTCTCTACCTCCTCGCCCTTCTCAATTTCTCCCTGTATATCCAATAATATATATACATATATACATATTTAAAAAATGAAAACACATCATCTAGACATAAGAACACCTGAAAGAAGTTTAAGTTTTAAAAGAAATACTTATCTATTATTTAAGTTACACTAGCTGGATTTAAAGGTACTACACTTTGCACCAAGGAAAGGTATTTAAGTCACAGAACATATCTGAATTAGAAAACTAACAAAACCAGATTAATTCCATGCACTGTTATTCTTTAATGGCATTTCAGAATAAAGAAAATATCATAGAGTTATATGGGGTTTTTTAATCTACTGTAGAGCACAAGAAACATTTACCAACAAAAAATATTTGTACAGCCCCCAAATAGTGTGCTTACAAATAAGTTGCAAAGCTCATTCTTATCCGACAGTCACAGTTATACCTGATAATTTACAGAGATGAAAACTTAAAGTACAGCTTTTTATCAGAAAAACAAGAGTACATAATTTAGCCCTTGGCTAAAGGTACTCAGAAAGACAGCGGAGATATTTTTATTCCCAGGTAATCGTCACACAGTCTCTCTTGCTTCCTCCTCTCTGTGCCATTAGTATGCTTCTGAGCTCTTCCTGGGCAGGTCGCCTCCTCTGTCTCTATCTGCGCCGTGACTTCTGTTGCTGTTTCTTCTGTCCCACTCTTTACTTGGACTTTGTTGTGACCTTTTCTTTATTTCTCTTTGCTTGTAACTACCATGACTTCTGCTTCGGCTTCTCCTCTTTCTCTCACCCCTGCTCTTGCTCTTGCTGCTTCTCTCATGTCTTTCAGATCCTCTCTGTTCTGGGCTATGGTTATGGCTTCTGGCCTTCCTATCAGAATCAAAATGGCTCCTTCTGCTACTGTCTCCAGAACTCTCTGGTTGTAGCATCCTAGGCTTTTCCTTGTTCGTGTGACTACCAGAGCATTCTTCATACACTTTTCTCTTCTTAGATCTGTCCTCTCCAGGTCCACTGCTATTCCTTAAACACTTGTTTTTCTTTCTTTTCTTCTGTTTCCTTTTTTCTTTGTTGTCACTCTCACTTTCACTACTACTGCTTTCTGAAGTCTCACTAGAAGAGGAGGAAGAAGAGGAAGAAGAGGAGGAAGAGGAGGAGGAAGAGGAGGAAGAGGAAGAAGGTGACTTGTTTTTATGCTTTTTGTGTTTACTTCTGTTCTTCTGAAGCTTTTTCTTTTTCCTATCTTTTTTCTTTTTCTTTCCTTTCTTCTCAAGTCGATCCAATTTCCTGTTATTGTGAAAAAAATAGTAACAGATTATGAGAAAGTATTTTCACTGCCAAACATTAAATTCTGAACAGATAATATACTTTATTAGAAGCCATTAAAATTGATAGTCAAACCTAAACATGTTATTAAGCAATCATTTCTTTGCCTTTAAAATGCTCACAAAACATATTAAGTAGAAAAGGAAATGCCGTAAGTAAACTGCTGAACAATTTTAAAAGTTTTTTTAATTTTTAAATGTTTTTAATGAGTGGGGGGCCCGGGTGTGGTGCACCTGGTTGAGTGCACATGGTATAGTGCTCAAGGATCCAGATTCAAGTCCCTGGTCTCCACCTGCAGGGGGAAAACTTTGCAAGTGGTGAAGCAGTGCTGCAGGCATCTCTCTGTCTCTCTCCCTCTCTGTTACCCTCTTCCCTCTCGATTTCTGGCTGTCTATATCCAATAAATAAATAAATAAATAAATATAATGCAAAATAAATACATAAAAATTTTTAATGAGTAAGAGTGAAAACCAGAGCAGAGCATCACTCTGGTATGTGCAGTGATGAGGATTGAACCCAGGACTTAATTTCAAAAAAATTTTTAAAAAAATTATATTTATGTATTTATTTTCCCTTTTGTTGCCCTTGTTATTTTTTTATTGTTGTAGTTATTATTGCTGTTGTTGTTGTTGTCGTTGTTGGATAGGACAGAGAGAAATGGACAGAGGAGGGGAAGACAGAGAGGGAGAAAGACACTTGCAGACCTACTTCACCGCCTTTGAAGCAACTCCCCTGCAGGTGGGGAGCCGGGGGCTCGAACCGGGATCCTTACGCAGATCCTTCTGCTTCGCACCACGTGTGCTTAACCCGCTGCGCTACCACCCAAATCCCTTAAAAAAATTTTTATTGGGGGGATTAATGGTTTACAGTTGACAGTAAGTACAGTTGTTAGTACATGTATAAAATGTCTCACTTTTCTGTAAAACACTCCAATCCTCTGCCTAAGTCCTCCTTCAGGACTTGAAACCACCCTCCAGCTCCCAGAATTGTTTACTTTGGTACAATTCACCAAACCTAGAGGACTTCATTTTGAGAGCCCAATACCTTATCCACTGTACCACCTCCCGAGGCACTGTAAGAAAATCCTTACTGAAAATTCTAGAGCATGCTAGGGGCCTAGAGACAGCACACCTGGCTGAGTGCACATGCTACCATGTACAAGTACCTAGATTCAAACCCTGGTCCCCACGAGCAGGGGAGAAGCTTCAGCAGTTGTGAAATGATGATGCAAGCACCTCGTTCTCTTTCCCCTTCTCTCTCAAAATCCCCCCCCCGTCTCTATCCAAAATAAATAAATAAATATTTAAAAAAGAAAAGAAAAAATGTCTTCCAAGAGAGGAGGGTGTATTTGTCACACAAGCACCAAGTCCCAGTGATAATCCTAGTGGCAACAAAATAAATAAATTAACTTTGCTGGTTTTATATGTACTATTTTAAAATATGAAAACATCAGTACTATATTATTAAAATAATTAAAAGAATATAATTCATAAGGTAGGGACACAAAAGTGAGAGTTGGGTACAGTGCAGAACTATATCCTATAAGAACTATATCTCGTAAACCACAAAAAGATAAATAGGCATTCTCTAGAAATTCAGAGTAAGAATGTACTGTTTCTTTTATCTTTTTGGTTATATATAAAATAATCACACACTAATTTTCGACAGTTTGTTTAAATAAGGGAACTTCTACTATGGCACCTGACATTCTCAGGAAGAGAAACTTGCTTAATGACACGCTTGTGTATTCAGTTATTCTCTGGTCCCGTCTGGCCATTCTCAAAATGCCACACGCTGAAAATATCATGAGCGCCCTCTATTGGTCTCAGCAGAAATTTTTTTGGTTCTTTAATCCTGAGAGTCTGTTAACAGGATTCAGATCTGTCTACCTTAAATTTAAGTACTCTATGAGCATACTTTATAAAGCCTCAGAAAATGTAAGAGGTGTAATACATAGTTTATAATCTTCTCTAAGAAAAAAATGTGTGTAAAAATATATCCAACCTACAGTTACACTATTTCTTTCTTTTTTTTAAAAATTTTTTAAATTGTTGTAGTTACTATTGTTGTCATTGTTGGATAGGACAGAGAGAAATGGAGGTGGGGAATTCAAAGAGAGGGAGAGATAGACACCTGCAGACCTGCTTCACCGCCTGTGAAGTGACCCCCCTGCATGTGGGGAGCCGGGGGCTCCAACGGGGATCCTTCCACTGGTCCTTGCGCTTTGTGCCACTTGCGCTTAACCTGCTTGCTGTGCTACAGCCCGACTCCCTACAGTTACACTGATTCCTAAATTAAATGTTCCGAAAAGCAGGTGATTCTGTGGTATTTTTTGAGTATTTATATCTTATACTCATTTTCATATTACTGGGGGAAAAAGCACATATTTATTTAGTAATATATCATAGCTGAAGAATAAATGAACATAGGTGACACATGGTTTAAATATGAACATGAGTTCTTAGGATCAGACTTAAATATGAGTCTAATATCAAACAGTTAATTCAATAAACATATACTTCTAATTTACCTGAGAAGTTTCTGTTTTTGTTTGGTTGTTAGTGACTTTAAAAATTCGACTTCTGGGTCTTCTTCACCCTCACTTGCAACGTATTCCTGGGTCAGTAAAGGTATTGTTAAATTGTCAGATTGTAAGGCAAGTCAGTTACGAGATGTGAAAAAAAAACAGTCACAAGTAAGAAATTTCAAATTAGGGACATAGTGTAGATGAGTATTTTGGATAGGGAAGGAGGGAGAATTGAACCGCTGTTTTGGTAGTCTACATGCTAAGGAGCCTCATAAAATACTCTGAAAAAAGGTGACTGTTTTGCCAGTATTAGCAAACTTTATTAGGAAGAGGACAATAAAAAAATAAATAATTTAGTTTTTTATTATTTCGTGAGGTTGAATTTAAACACTGACAGTTAAAATTTCTATTTAATAAACTATTAAAACCAAGAAGATCACAAACTTCGCAGGGAAGTTTACCATTTCAACAGTAAAATACCAAATATATTATTATTATTAAATAAATATCAACTATCTCAAACAATTAGATGATAATAGAAACTATATGGGGAGTCGGGCAGTAGCGCAGTGGGTTAAGCGCAGGTGGCAAGCGCAAGGACTGGCAAAAGGATCCCAGTTCGAGCCCCCAGCTTCCCATCTGCAGGGGAGTTGCTTCACAGGCAGTGAAGCAGGTCTGTAGGTGTCTTTCTCTCCTCATCTCTGTCTTCCCCTCCTCTCTCCATTTCTCTCTGTCCTATCTAACAATGGCGACATCAATAACAACAGTAACAATAACAACTACAACAATAATAAAAAACAACAAGGGCAACAAAAGGGAAAATAAGTAAATAAATATAAAAGAAAAATTAAAAAGAAAAAGAAGCTATATCAACAGTCTCTTTAAACAGTTTGAAAAGTAATGTGCCTCTTCCCAGAGCAGTACCAATTTAGGCCATCAGGAGGCTGGATAACAATCTAATCTCTATCTCTAAACAGTCACATGACCTTAAAAAAATCACTTAATTTCTCTGAACTCCAGTTAATCATATAGTAACATGAATGATTTGTATTAGGTTAGCTATAGCCCTTCAAAACTATCAATAATTTTTTTCAGGTAAATTGTGTTTAACAGATTTTTTATACTTTTTGGGGGGTTGTTTTTATGCACTTCTTCCTGGTTCAATTTAGTGTCGCTTCAGGGATAAGTTAGCAGGAAAGGAAAAAACAACTTTATCACCAGTTCGGTTAGATACTATACTCACAAAAGCCTAGAGGAGCACTCTCATTTAGTAAAATGTAGGTTTAAAAACAACTCCTCATTTAGGCTAAAATAATAAAGAAGGAAAGCCAAAATACACTCTAGGCATTTTCCTTGGGTCTGCCTTGCTTTCCTAGGGGTATATGCATATTGGAAAACATTAAGTAGCAAATCACGAGCAATCACATTTAGATTTAAAGACATTTTCAGCTTACTGATAAAAAGATCATTACCTGTGATGGATCATTTACGGTCAAGTTTCTCCCCAGTACATTTCGTTTCAGTGCAAACCCACTGTTTCTCATCTCCGCTATTAGCTCCGAGGGGTGCATCGATGGCCCTGTTCACAAAAATCACAGTCTGAATGTATCATTTATATCTCTCTACCTTTTTCGGACTCCACAGTAGGAATGCAGCTGAAGCTTTGTTAAGTAAAATCACAGCTAAATCAACTCAATAATCTTCTGCTGAGCAAATAATCAGATATGATTTTCTAAAACAGCAGTCTGGAGATTTAGAATAGAAAATAATTGCATTTTTCTTTATATGCTAGGGGATTCTCTTCTTATGTAACTCTGCCATACTTAAGAGATCTCTAGATATTACCTGCTTGGCAGTTTCTAGATCAAAGATAAATGATTAAATAAAAAAAAACCCTGTAAGCTTTGGATAGTTATTCTAATTAAAAAGAGATGCACTTAAAGGCACACGAAAAATTTATTATTGGGTTGAGGAGACAGCATAATGATGATGTAAAAATGCTTTTATGCCTGAGCATCGAAGGCCCCAGGTTCAATCCTATGCACCAGCATAAGCCAGAGCTGAGCAGTCCTCTGGTATGTCTGTCTGTCTCTGTAATTTATACTTCTAAGTAAAGATAAAATATATAAAAAGGGAAAATTTATCACTAAAGTTTTCAAATCCCTCACCCTTATTTATCAAATACTAACAGTGAACACAGTGCTATGTGACATTAACAAAACTCACATGCTTATTCTATGCTTGACCGTTAAGTTCTTAGTTTACCTTGCATGTATTTTGAAATTTCTAGTTATTAGGTCGGGTTGTTATAGGCAACTGCAAACTGGATATAGGCATGTGTTATATTTTCTTTTTAAAAATATTTATTTATTTATTATTGGGTAGAGGCAGAGATAAATTGAGGGGAAAGGGAGAGATACAGAGAAGACCACTCGTGAAGCATTCCTCCCTGCAGGAGGGGGCCAGGGGCTTGAACCTGGGTCCTTGTGCACTGTAATGTGTGCACTTAGTCAGGTATGCCACCACCCGGTCCCTGTTATATTTTCCATAATTTGTTTTTTCCACTTTTAAAAATATTTATTTATTCCCTTTTGTTGCCCTTGTTGTAGCCTTATTGTGGTTATTATTGTTATCGTTGATGTCATTCGTTGTTGGATAGGACAGTGAGAAATGGAGAGAGGAGGGGAAGACAGAGAGGGGGAGAGAAAGATAGACACCTGCAGACCTGCTTCACCGCCTGTGAAGCGACTCCCCTGCAGGTGGGGAGCCGGGGGCTCGAACCGGGATCCTTTCCGGTCCTTGCACTTTGTGCCACGTGTGCTTAACCCGCTGCGCTACTACCTGGTTCCCAACACTTTCGTTTTTATAAGAATTTATTTATTCATGAGAAAGATAAGCAGAGAGGGAGAAAAAAACAGACGTCACTATGGTACATGTGCTGCTGGGGATTGAACTCAGGACATCATGGTTGAGAATCCAATGCTTTATCCACTGTGCCACCTCCCGGACCATGCCCAACACTTGAGAGTACAGGATTTGTATGCCTAAGACCCCAGAGGTCTCAAGTTCAATACATGGCACCACTATTTTTTTTTAAATAATTTATTTCTTTATTGGGGAATTAATGTTTTACATTCAAGAGTAAATACAATAGTTTGTACATGCATAACATTCCCCAGATTCCCATTTAACAATACAACCCCCACTATGTCATTCATCATCTTTCATGGACCTGTATTCTCCCCACCCACCCACCCACCCCAGAGTCTTTTACTTTGGTGTAATACTCCAATTCCATTTCAGGTTCGACTTGTGTTTTCTTTTCTAATCTTGTTTTTCAACTTCGGCCTGAGAGTGAGATCATCCCATAGTCATCCTTCAGTTTCTGACTTATTTCACTCAACATGATTTTTTCAAGGTCCATCCAAGATCGGCTGAAAACGGTGAAGTCACCATTTTTTTACAGCTGAGTAGTATTCCATTGTGTACATATACCACAACTTGCTCAGCCACTCATCTGTTGTTGGACACCTGGGTTGCTTCCAGGTTTTGGCTATTACAAATTGTGCTGCCAAGAACATATGTGTACACAGATCTTTTTGGATGGATGTGATGGGTTCCTTAGGATATATCCCCAGGAGGGGAATTGCAGGGTCATAGGGTAGGTCCATGTCTAGCCTTCTGAGAGTTCTCCAGACTGTTCTCCACAGAGGTTGGACCAATTGACATTCCCACCAGCAGTGCAGGAGGGTTCCTTTGACCCCACACCCTCTCCAGCATTTGCTGCTGTTACCTTTTCTGATGTATGATATTCTCACAGGAGTGAAGTGATATCTCATTGTTGTCTTGATTTGCATTTCTCTGACAATCAGAGACTTGGAGCATTTTTTCATGTGTTTCTCGGCCTTTTGGATCTCTTCTGTGGTGAATATTCTGTCCAAGTCCTCCCCCCATTTTTGGATGGGGTTATTTGTTGTCTTGTTGTTGAGTCTGGCAAGCTCTTTATATATGTTGGTTATTAAACTCTTATCTGATGTATGGCATGTAAAGATCTTCTCCCATTCTGTGAGGGGTCTCTTGGTTTGGGTAGTGGTTTCTTTTGCTGTGAAGAAGCTTTTTAATTTGATGTAGTCCCATAGGTTTATACTTGCCTTAGTCTTCCTTGTAATTGGATTCGTTTCATTGAAAATGTCTTTAAAATTTATGCGGAAAAAAGTTCTGCCAATATTTTCCTGTAAGTATCTGATAGTTTCTGGTCTAACATCCAAGTCCTTGATCCACTTGGAATTTACTTTTGTATTTGGTGAAATACAGTGATTCAGTTTCATTCTTCTGCATGTTTCAACCCATTGTTTTCAACACCATTTGTTGAAGAGACTCTGCTTTCCCCACTTAATAGTCTGGGCCCCTTTGTCAAAGATTAGATGTCCATAGGTGTGGGGCCTCATTTCTGGGCTCTCAATTCTATTCCACTGGTCAGTGTGTCTGTTCATGTTCTAGTACCAAGCAGTTTTGATGACAATGGCCCTATAATACAGTTTGAGATCTGGGAGTGTGATGCCTCCGGTTCTGTTCTTTTTTCTCAAGATTGTTTTGGCAATTCTAGGTCTTTTCTGGTTCCAGATAAACATTTGTAGCATTTTTTCTGTTCTCCTAAAAAATGTGCTTGGGATCTTGATGGGGATAGCATTAAATTTGTAGATGGCTCTGGGTAATATATTCATTTTGATGATGTTAATTCTTCCAACCCATGAACATGGAATATCTTTCCACTTCTTTGTGTCTTTTTCAATTTCTTTGAGTAGTGACTCACAATTTTCAGTATACAAGTCTTTCACTTGCTTGGTTAGGTTTACTCCTAGATATTTTATTGTTTTTGTTGCTATAGAAAAAGGAACTGATTTCTGGATTTCAATTTCTTCTAACTTAGTGTTTGCATAGAGGAATGCCACTGACTTTTGAATGTTAATTTTATAGCCTGACACATTACTGTATTGCCTGATGATTTCCAAAAGCTTCTTGCTGGATTCCTTAGGTTTTTCCATGTATACTATCATGTTATCTGCAAATAAGGAGAGTTTGACTTCTTCTCTTCCAATCTGTATGCCTTTAATTCCTTGCTCCTGCCTGATTGCTATAGCAAGAACTTCCAACACTATGTTGAATAGTAATGGTGATAGTGGGCAGCCCTGTCTAGTACCTGATCTGAGTGGAAATGCTTCCAGTTTTTCACCATTGAGTATGATGTTGGCTGTAGGTTTGCTATATATAGACTCCACTATCTTCAGGAATTTTCCATCTATTCCCATTTTTTGTAGTGTTTTGATCATAAAGGGATGTTGTATTTTGTCAAAGGCTTTCTCTGCATCTATTGATATGACCATGTGGTTTTTGGTCTTGTTTTTGTTGATGTGGTGGATCATATTCAGTGATTTACGTATATTAAACCAACCTTGCATGCCTGGGATAAACCCCACTTGGTCATGATGAACAATCTTTTTGATATACTGCTGTATCCGGTTGGCTAGAATTTTGTTCAATATTTTCGCATCTATGTTCATCAGAGATATTGGTCTGTAGTTTTGGTTGTGTCCCTGTCTGCTTTTGGTATCAGGGTGATGTTGGCTTCATAGAAGCTGGCAGGGAGTATTCCAGTGTCTTCAATCTTCTGGAAGACTTTTAAAAGTAGAGGTATTAGTTCTCCTTTGAAAGTTTTGTAGAATTCATTTGTAAAACCATCTGGTCCAGGACTTTTAGTTTTGGGAAGATTTTTGATAACTGTTTCAATTTCATTAGCTGTGATGGGCCTGTTCATGTTATCCACTTCCTCTTTACTTAGTTTTGGAAGTTGGTAGGTATCTAGGAAATCATTCATTTCTTCCAGGTTCTCTAGCTTGGTGGCATATAGTTGTTCATAGAAGCCTCACATGATATGTTGAATTTCTGCAGTGTCTGTTGTGATTTCTCCTCTTTCATTTACTATCCGATTTATTTGGGTCTTCACCTTTTTTTGTTTTGTGAGTCTGGCTAAAGGCTTGTCGATTTTGTTTACTCTTTCGAAGAACCAACATTTACTTTCATTGATCTTTTGTATGGTTTTCCTATTCTCAATGTTATTTATTTCTGCCCTAACTTTAGTGATTTCTGTCCTTCTGGTTGCTTTATGATTCCTTTGTTGTTCTTCTTCTAGGTCTTTAAGATGTGCAATCAGGCTGTTTATTTGTGCCTTTTCTTGTTTCCTAATGTGTGCTTGTATAGCTATGAACTTCCCTCTTAGGACTGCTTTAGCTGTGTCCCAAATATTTTGATAGCTTGTGTCTTCATTTTCATTGAATTCTCGAAACATTTTGATTTCTTCCTTGATTTCCTCTTTGACCCAGAAGTTGTTAAGAAGTGTACTGTTGAGCTTCCACATTTTGGGACTGTTACTAGTCTTTTGTTGATTGTTAAGTGTTAGTTTAATTCCACTGTGGTCTGAGAAGATGCTTGGGATGATTTCAGTGCTCTTGAATTGGCTCATGCTGTCTTTGTGGCCTAACATATGGTCTATCCTTGAGAATGATCCATGTGGATTTGAGTAAAATGTATATTCCAGTTTCTTGGGATGAATGACTCTGAAAATGTCCAATAGTTCTAGTTTATCTATCTCTTCATTTAGCTCCCTTATGTCTTTACTGATTTTCTTCCTGGATGATCTGTCAAGTTGAGATAGTGGGGTGTTGAAGTCCCCTACTATGATTGTGTTACTGTTAATATATTGCTGTAGCTCTTTCAGTAGAAGTTTGATGTATTTAGATGGCTTCTCATTGGGTGCATAGATATTAATAATTGTTAAGTCCTCTTGATTGACTGATCCTCTGAGCATTAAGTAGTGTCCATTCCTATCTTTTTAAATCTTATCTATTTTAAAGTCTATCGTGTCAGATATGAGAATAGCTGCTCCTGCCCTTTTTTGTGGGCCATTGGCTTGTATGATAGTTTTCCATCCTTTCACTTTAAGTCTGTGTTTGTCTTGTTGAGTTAGGTGAGTTTCCTGTAGACAACATATTGTTGGGTTGTGTTTTCTGATCCATCTTCCTACTCTGTGTCTTTTAATAGGTGAATTCAGGCCATTGACATTTATTGATATCAAAGATTGAAGATATTTTAACGCCATTCTTGTAGAGTTTTAGAGTGTTTTGATATATGTCCTATTTGTGGTGGTCTGGTTGTTTATAGGAGACCTTTCAGAACTTCTTTCAGGGCAGGCTTGGTGATGGTTGCTTCCTTCAACTGTTGCTTGTCTGAGAAGGTTTTGATGCTTCCATCTAGTCTGAATGACAGTCTAGCAGGATATAGTATTCTTGGCTGAAAGCCTTTCTCATTGAGCACTCGATAGATATCTTGCCATTCTCTTCTGGCCTGTAGTGTTTGTATGGAGAAGTCTGCTGCTAATCTTATGGGTTTTCCTTTGTAGGTGACTCTTTGTTTTTCTCTTGCAGCCTTGAGGATCCTTTCTTTATCCTTATTCCTTTCCAGTCTAAGTATGACATGTCTTGGTGTCTTTAGGTCTGGGTTAATTCTGTTTGGGACCCTCTGGGCTTCTTGAATCTTTATGTCTTTGGTGTTGTCTAGACTAGAGAAATTTTCAGCTATTATGGCCTGGAGAATGCTTTCTTCCTCTCCTTCTCTTTCTTCCTCTGGTAAGCCAATAATGCGTATATTGTTTCTTTTGAAGTCATCCCATAGGACTCTGTTGTTGTTTTCAGCATCTCTTAATCTCTTTTTGAGATCTCTTACTTCTTTTTTAGTTGTCTCTAATTCATCCTCAATCTTGCTAATTCTGTCTTTAGCCTCATAGATTCTATTCTCTCTGCCCTCTATTGCTTTCTGGAGTTCATCTATTTTGTTGCCCTGCTCTGATACTGTTTTAGCTTGTTCAGCTGGTTGCCTTCTTAGCTCAGCGATTTCAGCTTTCAGCTCTCTAATAACCATGAGATTATTAGAATTTTCTTCCATATTCTCATTTGTTGTTCCTGCATTTCTGATTACAATTTTTTTCAAATTCTTTACTCACTCCTGTTATTATTTCCTTAGCTAATGTTTGGATGTTGAACTCGTTGTTTTGTGCTTCACCCTCTGGAGGACTTTTAGCTGGACTCTTGTCCTGGTTCGAGTCTCCAATATTTTTTCTTGTTGTTTTAACCATTTTATATATTATGTTATGAGTTCCCTTTATCAGTACTTTTCAAATTATTGATCACTATTGCCTGGATTGACTTGTGTCTAAGTAATTTAATTAAAGGTTTTACCGTGGTGGAAGTTAACAGTTTTTTCAATCCCTGAGTTGGAGCTCAGTGATGTAAAAGCCTCTTTTTTTTTTCTTCCCTATAAGCTATGGGAGCCTGAGGGCTTTTAAACTATCAATAGGCTTCTTAGCTTAATCACTGACTCCTGACCAAGAGATAAAGCAGGGTGTGGCAGAGATAATCCAGTGGTTATGCAAAGAGACTTTCACAGCCCCTCAAGCTATGCCACCGAGGTATAGGTCTTCTCCTGAGTTTCCCGGTTAGATCTCTGTCCCCTGGTGTCCCTCCCTGTTGCTGCTCCAGATTCTGAGGGTAGTAGCAATTGAGACTCAGAGTTGCACTTGGTGAGTCTCTGGGGAGTCCTTTCCTCCCTTTAGCTGTCCCCTTGTTGGTGGAGCAGACTGGAGGTGGTGTCTCCACTGATAAACTGTTGAACTGTTAGCAGTCACTTAATCTCTCCTTAGGCCCCTCTCTCCTCTGTCACCAGCCACGTGTGTTTGTACTCACGGGTGATTTACTGGGTTCCTGTGGTCATTCTAGTCCTGTCTTGTTTCGGTCCGGGTGGTCTCCTTTGGTATTCCTAGTTGATCCGGGAAAGGAGAGGAGAGGAGAGGAGAGGAGAGGAGAGGAGAGGAGAGGAGAGGAGAGGAGAGGAGAGGAGAGGAGAGGAGAGGAGAGGAGAGGAGAGGAGAGAAAGCGATCTGCTGCTCGTAGCTCCGCCTCTGGAAGTCCTTCTATTTATTGATCTGCTTCATATTTCTAAGCCATAATTAACTCGAAGGGGTGTTTGTACACCCTCACGGGTGACTGATATTTCTGCACCATGATTGCAATAAAGCAGCAATCCTCTCACACCTGCTCTTTCTCTGATGATCATTGAGAACGTTACTTTTATGCTGAGAGTGATTGAGAGGATGTTCAGAAGTACAAAATGGAGTGTTTTCAAGGAGCCCAAAGTCTAGCTCTTGTCAGAAAGGCCGGGTCCGGGACGCAGGGCGGCAGGGTGCGCTCATCACATGGCACCACTATTAGCCAGAGCTGAATACTCTGGTCTTGGTTTCTCTCTCTCTCTCGATCTGACTTTTAAAAATATCTATTTATTTGTTGTTATTATTTTTTACCTCCAGGGTTATCGCTGGGGCTTGGTGCCTGCACTACTGCAATACTGTTCCTGGAGGCCATTTTTTCCTTTCATTACCCTGTTTATTGTTGTTCTTGTTATTACTGTTGTTGTTGGATAAGACAGAGAGAAATGGAGAGAGGAGGGCAAGACAGAGGGGGAGAGAAAGAGACACCTGCAGACCTGCTTCACCACCTGTGAAGTGACACCCCCTGCAGGTGGGGAGCCGGGGACTCGAACCCGGATCCTTTAGTTGGTCTTTGCACTTTGTGCCATGTGCGCTTAACCCGCTGTACTACCGCCCAACCCCCTTGATCTGATTTGCTAACTCTCATATAAATATATGAAATATATATAAATATATGAGACATATCTTTTCTTAAAAATACTAATATTTTCAAAATCCAGCCTTTGGGGGTTGGATGGTAGTGCAGCAAGTTAAGCACAGGTGGTGCAAAGTGCAAGGACCAACTTAAGAATCCCAGTTCAAGGCCCCAGCCCCCCACCTGCAGGAGAGTCGCTTCACTAGCAGTCTTCTTCTTCTAGCGTTTGCCCTTCTTCCGTAGCCAGTCAACAGCGTCAGGTTGAGCCTGATGTAAACTTTCGAGACCTCCTTTGAATCTGGAGAGGTGGCAGTCATTGACTATGTGGGTCATAGTCTGTCTGTAGCCGCAGGGGCAGTTCGGGTTGTCTCTGACTCCCCAGCGATGGAACATAGCGGCGCACCGGCCATGGCCTGTTCGATAGCGATTGAGGAGGGCCCAGTCATAACGTGCTAGGTCAAAGCCGGGTTGACGCTTGCAGGGGTCTGTGATGAGGTGTTTGTTCTTTACCTCAGCTGACTGCCAACTCTGTTTCCAAGAGTCTGGAACAGAGAAGTTCAGTGTAGGCGTAGGGGACCAGATTGGGTGACGAGACGTCAAGCATTAGACAGGGTGGGCGAAGATATCCGCGTATATTGGCAGGTCCGGTCGAGCGTAGACTTGGGAAATGAACTTAGATGATGCCGCATCCCGACGAGTATCTGGCAGGGCGATGTTGCTAAGAACTGGCAGCCATGGAACCGGGGTGGAACGGATGGTTCCAGAAATTATCCTCATGGAGGAATATAATTTGGAATCGACCAAGTGGACATGGGGGCTACGGAACCATACTGGGGCACAGTATTCTGCAGTGGAATAGCATAATGCCAGAGATGATGATCGTAGTGTGGAAGCGCTCGCGCCCCATGAGGAGCTGGCCAGTCTTGCAATGATGTTATTCCTCGCGCCCACCTTTGCCGCAGTTTTTATGAGATGTTTGTGAAATGACAGAGTGCGATCGAGAGTAACGCCAAGATAGACTGGCTGGGCTTCATGCCGGATTCTCGTATCACCAAGCTGCACATTAAGCTCACGCGAGGCCGAGGCAGTGAAGCAGGTCTGCAGGTGTCTGTTTTTCTCTCCCCCTCTCTATTTCCCTTCCTCCCTCCATTTCTCTCTGTCTTATCCAACAGCAACAACATCAATAACAACAATAACCACAACAATGATAAAACAAGGACAACAAAAGGGGAAAAATGGCCTCCAGGAGTGGTGGATTCAGGTGCAGGTGTCTATCTCCCCTTCTCCTCTTGATTTCTGACCACCTCTATCCAACAAATAAAGATGATTTTAAAAAAAGAAGTAAGAATGTTCTATACTGAAGTCAAATGTTCTGGCTCTGAGAAAGGCTGTATCTGTGACTCCGCAGCTGGAGAGCTTAGCTGTGGGCTTTGGGCTCATCAGCTCTTCCCAAGGACAGAGAAACCTTCCAACTGAAGTTTACCACTCCTTCCACAGCAAACAGCACCCTCAACAACTCTTTTAAAACAATTTTCTATTTTTTAAAAAATAATTTATGGGAGTCCAGCGGTAGCGCAGTGGGTTAAGCGCACGTGGCGCAAAGCACAAGGACCAGCGGAAGGATCCCAGTTTGAGCCCCCGGCTCTCCACCTGCAGAGGAGTCGCTTCAAAGGCGGTGAAGCAGGTCTGCAGGTGTCTGTCTTTCTCTCCCTCTGTCTTCCTTTCCTCTCTTGATTTCTCTGTCCTATCCAACAACGACAACATCATCAACAACAAAAACTACAACAACAAAACAAGGGCAACAAAAGGGAAAATAAATAATAATAAAAAATAAATAAAAATAATTTATTTATTCCCTTTTGTTGCCCTTGTTGTTTTATTATTGTAGTTATTATTGTTGTTGGACAGGAAAGAGAGAAATGGAGAGAGAGGGAGAGAAAGACAGACACCTGCAGACCTGCTTCACCACCTGTGAAGCAACCCCCTGCAGGTGGGGAGCCAGGGGCTCAAACTAGTAAGACAATTTTCTTAAAGATTCTATTTTCTGGGAGTTGGGCGGTAGCGCAGCAGTTAAGTGCACGTGGCTCAAAGCATAAGGACAGGTGTAAAGATTCCGTTTGAGCTCCCGGCTCCCCACCTGCAGGGGAGTCGCTTCACAGTCGGTGAAGCAGGTCTGCAGGTGTCTATCTTTCTCTCTCCCCCTCTCTGTCTTCCCCTCCTCTCTCCATTTCTGTGTCCAATCCAACAACGACATCAACAACAACAAAAGGGCAACAAAAGGGAAAATAAATACAATAATAAAAAAAGATTCTATTTTTTAAAATGATTTTAAAACTTTATTTCAAAAATTGAAAAAATTATGTATTTCATTTTAACGAGAGAGATACAGAGGAAAAGACGCAGAAATAGCAGAGCACTGCTCAGCTCTGGCTTATGATGGTGCTGGGGACTGAACCTGGGATCTTGGAACCTCAGTCATGAGAGTCCTTTGCAGAACCATTATGCTATCCTCCAGCCCAGATTCTATTTCTTTATTAATACAAGATAGATAGGTAGAGAGAACCAGAGTATTACTCTGGCATAGGCAATGGCAGGGATTAAATTTGGGACCTCGTGTGTCCAAGTCTACCTCCCTACTCACTGTGCTATCTCCCAGGCCCAACATTTTTAAATGGATGTTATTTATTAATGAGAGAGAGAGAGAGAGAACATAAGAGCATCACTCTGGTGCATTTGAAGCTGGGGAATCAAATTTGGGACCTAATGCTTGAGAGTCTAAGGTTTTACCCATTGTGTCACCTTTCAGCTTGCTCACAGGAATCTTTAATCTGTTAATTTGTTCAGATTAGGATTCAAACAGGGTATACACGTGATATTTGGTTCATTTATCTTTTAAGTCTCTCAATCAAAAACAATTCACCCGTTCTTTCACTCCATTCCCATTACTACTACTCATCTGGTGAAGAAGCAGGGTATGTCCTAAAGGACCCCTACATTTTGGATACTGATGCCACGTAACATGTTCTGCCAGCCCTTGCATTTCATGTAAATTGCTAGTTACATCCAGGGGCATATTAACCTTACTTTTAAAAATACCATATATTTTGGGGGAATATGTGAAAAGTCTTCTAAAGTCTGAATTCGGGAAAATGGCACCAGGAAACAAACACATTTTTGACTAATGAACTAGACCAAGGAAAAAAGGTCCAAACTTGAACCTGGTATATTTTCTTGCTTTCACTACATATTGTTATAGTCAATAACAACAGTGGTATAATGTTGCTGAGGAGTTATTCTGATGCAGTCTCCGCCCCCAGGTTTTACTACGCCCGGTGAAATCCTAGCAGTGCCCCCTTCAACCAATCCTGGCCCTACACGTCATCCCTGGTTGTCGCCCAATAAAAAGCCCCCTCACCCCCCCACCCCTCTCTTACTCTGCAACTCTCCAACTCTGGAACTCTGAAACCCTCTCTCGGGGTTCCCTGGGGCGGGGCCAAGTGGGCTGCGAAATTAGCAGGACTGATCCAATTTTCTTGGCGGGGGAGATCTAGAACAACCCAATGTAAAGCATACAACAGTATAACTTTAAAAGTGAGTGTAATAATGCCCTCCAAACATTATCACAAATAAAATGCAATTTTATGGAGCTGAGCAGCGGCACACCCAGTTGAGTGTACACGTTACCATGTACAAGGACCTGCCCCCTTCTCCACGTGCAGGAGGCAAAGCAGGCCTGCAGGTATCTCTCTGTCCCCCTCCCCATCTGCCCTTTCCTCTTGATTTCTGGCTGTCTCTGCCCAATAAATAAATAAAGATAAAAATAAAATATAATATGGTTTGTACTCCTATGAAGTCTTTCTTTTTTAAATTTTTTGTATTTATTTTCCCTTTTGTTGCCCTTTTTTATTGTTGTAATTATTGTTGTTGCTATTGATGTCGTCATTGTTAGAACAGAGAGAAATGGAGAGAGGAGGGGAAGACAGAGGGGGAGAGAAAGATAGACACCTGCAGACCTGCTTCACCGCTTGTGAGGTGACTCCCCTGCAGGTGGGGAGCCGGGGGCTCAAACCATGATCCTTAAGCCGGCCCTTGTGCTTCACGCCATGTGCGCTTAACCCACTGCACTACTCCCTGACTCCCCTATTAAGTCTTTCTTTCCTAGAGTTAAATGAACTCCACCTAGTGAATAACCCACCCCTGCCACTAAGTATGAAAGGGACAGTCTGATACAGCAGCTACACGGCATTACCAAGAGGGAGAGCAGCGTATAGTGCGAATTATTAAGAATTGCCTTGCTTTTTAAAATTTTTTAATTACATTTATTTTCCCTTTTTTTGCCCTTATTTTTATTGTTGTTACTGATGTTGTCGTTGTTGGACAGGACAGAGAGAACTGGAGAGAGGAGGGGAAGACAGAGAGGGGAAGAGAAAGATAGACACCTGCAGACCTGCTTCACCGCCCGTGAAGCGACTCCCCTGCAGGTGGGGAGCCGGGGGCTTGAACCAGGATCCTTATGCCACAGGCGCTTAACCGCTGTGTTACTGCCCAACTCCCAAGAATTGCTTTACTTTTTTTTTTTTAAATAAAATATTTTTTTAAAAACTTTTATTTATTTTATTTTTGTTTTTTATTTTTTAACCAGAGCACTGTTCAGCTCTGGCTTATGGTGGTACGGGAGATTGAACCTGGGATTTTGGAGCCTCAGGCATGAGAGTCTATTTGTATTACCGTTATGCTATCTATCCTCCGCCTGAATTGCTTTACTCTTATATATGACTTCTAATATTACCTAACTGTTTTGTTTTTAAGAAAGCATATAGAAAATCATCTTAAAAAAGACTAAAAAAGTGGGCACAGCAGGAACATGCAGCTCAAGTCCCGGGGAAAAAAAGTGAACAAAGCTATTAATAAAGTGTGTGGGTGATTTTTATTTATATAGCTGAGAATGTTTTATGTATGATTTTCTAAAGGTTATGCAAGAACCAATTGTACTGACTTGTAATAAAACTGCTCCACACTGGGAATTTTCCTGATACACTGCCAGTTCATCTCAGTGGAGGCTAGAAACAATAGGGTTTCTTATTGCCCTTATCCCAAGTTCACAGTGAAGACAGCTAACTTGATCTCTATTAAAACATACAATGTAAAAGAAAAAGTAAACACTTCATTTTGGTCTCTGTGTTTGGAAAATACACACACAAAAAAAAAAAAGATGAAACCATTCTCATTGTATGCTAGTAAAAAAAAAATTTTATTAAAAACAATCTTCCCTCACAAAATCAATACATGTTTTATATTTAATTATGCTTTTAAATTTATATTTCTTTTTTTTTTTACTAATATCTTTATTAGAGACAGTCAGAAATTGAGAGGAAGGGGGAGCCAGAGTAGAAGAGAGACCTGCAGCACTGCTTCACCACTTGCAAGGCTTTCCCCCTGCAAGTGGTGGGGACTGGGGGCTTGAACCTGGGTCCTGGTGCATTGTAACCAGGTGTGCCATCACCCAGACTCTTCTCCTTCCCCTTCCCCTTCCCCTTTTCCTTTCCTTTCCTTTCCTTTCCTTTCCTTTCCTTTCCTTCCCTTTCCTATTTCTTTCTTTCTTAAAAATAATTTATTTATTTACTCATGAGAAAGATAGGAGAGAAAGAACCAGAGATCACTCGGGTACATGTGCTGCTGGGGATCGAACTCCAGATCTCATGGCTGAGAATCCAGTGCTTTATCCACTGCGCCACCTCCCAGACAACTTTTCTTTTTCTTTTCTTTTTAATATTTTTTTATATTTATTTTTATTTATTTATTCCCTTTTGTTGCCCTTGTTGTTTTATTGTTGTAGTTATTATTGTTGTCATTGTTGTTGGATAGGACAGAGAGAAATGGAGAGAGGAGGGGGAAGACAGAGAGAGGGAGAGAAAGACAGACACCTGCAGACCTGCTTCACTGCCTGTGAAGCGACAATCCTGCAGGTGGGGAGCTGGCGCTTGAACCAGGATCCTTATGCGGGTCCCTGTGCTTAGCGCCACCTGCGCTTAACCCGCTGCGCTACCGCCCGACTCCCGACTTTTCTTTTTCTAACCAGAGCACTGCTCAGCTCTGGCTTTTGGTTTTGTCAGGAACTAAATCTGGGACTTGAGCCTCAGGCATGAAAATCTTTTGTACAATGTTATCTCCTCTGCCTTGTCTTTGTTATTTTATGGTTTATTTTCTTTGGGGGTTAGTGGTTTAATGTCTGATCGATCCGTCTGGAAAAGTCAGCAGTGAAGTTGCTGTAGATGACAAAAACAAAATAAAGCACTCATTTGAAAATATTAGAATGCATTACTGAAAGTTTACTCTTTCATCTCACCAGGCTCTTGAGAAACTAAAAAGAGACCTTGGTCTTTGTTTCCAAGTCCTCTTCCTTCCTTTCTTTTTCTTTCTCTTTTCTTTTTGGTGTTGTGGGGCCTTACTCATGCATGTAAGGGGTATGTTCTTCTTTTTTTTTTTTTAATATTTATTTTCCCTTTTGTTGCCCTTGTTGTTTTATTGTTGTAGCTATTATTGTTGTTACTGATGTTGTTATTGTTGGGTAGGACAGAGAGAATTGGAGAGAGGAGGGGAGACAGAGAGGAGGAGAGAAAGACAGATACCTGCAGACCTGCTTCACCGCCTGTGAAGCGACTCCCCTGCAGGTGGGGAGCCGGGGGCTCCAACCGGGATCCTTTCGCAGGTCCTTGCACTTTGCGCCTCGTGCGCTTAACCTGCTGCACTACTGCCCTACCTCCAAGGCGTATGTTCTACTATGGAGGCACCGGCCTGGTCCTCAAGTTTATTCTTTTGAGTTTGAAAGAATAGGAAGATATACGGACCAGGCAGTAACACACTTGGTTGAGAGCACGTTACCTTGTGCACAGACCCAGGTTCAAACTCGCAGGAGGAAGCTTCATTAGCAGAGGTAGAGTACTGTAGCAAGTTATCTCCTTTTCTCTCCCCTACTCTCTCCTTATTTCTCTGTCTCTACAAGAAAAAGGAAAAGAAAAAAAAAAAGAAGGTGCCAATGCAAGTAGTGGTGGAGTCATGCAGGCACAGGGCCTCTGCGATAGCCCTGGTGGCAAAAACAAACAAAGTGAAAAAGAAAACACAGTAAATGTGTGCTTTAAAGTGATGCTAAAGAAGGTAATGCTAAAAAGAGTGGTTTAGCTAGAGAAGTTTTTTCAGTTCAGTCACTCCCTAAGCTGTTGTTTTGTAAGCACGTATACTGTGCAAGGCACTGAGATACAAAAGATAATTAAGATACAATCCATGTCTCAGAAGAGTTTACACTTTCCAATACTAGAAACTGAGGGTGATTTTCAAACTCTCATAGAATCTAGAAAAAAAAGGAAAAAGGCAGGGCATTTTAAGTGAGTGGACCATGATGAAGGTTCATGGTAACTTCACTATGTCTTACTTGCATAGAAGAATTCGTATTTACTAGATGAAGTAAATTTTATCTATTCTCCTGTAGTGATTACCTGTAATAACTGGTCAATTTTTTCTTTTACTTGAAAGTTGGCAGATTTTGAGTAGTTGGAATGGAATCAATAGGAAGAATCAGATAAAAGAGAATTATGACTGATCTGAGAATCATAATACCCCTTTGAGATTATGGGAAATCTAGCCATCACTATCTCCACCCCGCCCCCGCTACGTGACCTCCCCCCTCCATACCTGTAACACAGAGTCATTTACTGATGAGCAGGATTGTAATTAATTTGTTAATGTCAATGAAATTTCAAGGCACAGTCATTCTAACAACAAATTTAATCACTGAATTATAATCATGTTTATAAATAGTTCAAAATGACTTATCCACTCATATGTTCTTCAAAGCAGTCTGAATTGAAAGCACTAATCAAATGCATCATTCTAACCTTTGAAGCATTATGACCTCATAGGTTGTACTGCATCATCCTTTAATAGATTAATGTTTCCTTTCAGGGAATTAGCTTCCTCTTATGCTAAAAAAAAATTTGGTTCCTGATCAATTATGTATTATAAATGATATGTGACTTTTTTTTTTAAACTAGAATGAATACTCCTCAGCTCTGGCTCATGGTGATGCTAGGGACTGAACCTGGAACCTTTGGTGTCTTAGGCATGAAAATCTTTTGTAGTGAGTGGTTCAGGAGGTGGCACAGTGGATAAAGCACTAGACTCTCAAGCACTAGACTCTTGGGACTGAGGTCCCAAGTTCAGTCCCCAGGAGCACACATACCAGAATGATGTCTGGTTCTTTCTCTACTCCCATCTTTATCATTAATAAATAAATCTTAAAAAAAAAAAATCTTTTGGGGGTCGGGCAGTAGCGCAGCGGGTTAGGCACATGTGGTGCAAAGCGCAAGGACTGGCACAAGGATCCCGGTTCAAGCCTCTGGCTCCCCACCTGTAAGGGGTCGCTTCACAGGCAGTGAAGCAGGTCTGCAGGTGTCTATCTTTCTCTCCCTCTCTTCTCTCCATTTCTCTCTGTTCTATCCAACAACGAACAACATCAACAACAACAATAATAACCACAACAAGGCTACAACAGTAAGAGTAACAAAAGGGGGAAAAATGGCCTCCAGGAGCAGTGGATTCATGGTGCAGGCACTGAGCCCCAGCAATAACCCTGGAGGCAAAAAAAACCCAACAACTTTTGTATAACCACTATGATATATTACAGCCTGTAAGATTACTTCTTTATTTTGAGGTTAATACTTCATTAAGTTTAATATTGCCCTATCTTGGAAATTTATTTATTTATTTATGAGAGACACAGAAATTAAGAGTCAAGTGGAAGATAGACACCTGCAGCACTGCTTCACTACTTTAAAGCTGACCCCTTGCAGGTGAGGACCAGGGGCTTGAACCTAGGGAATTTTTGCCAGAGCACCACTCAGCTCTAGCTTATGGTGGTGTTGCCACACTGGAGTCTTAGGCACTGAAGTCTTTTTGTATAACCATTATGTTATCTCTCTAGCACTCATTCTTTTACGAGAAAGACAGTGAGATCAGAGCACTGCCCTGCAAAATATGGTGCTGGGGATTAAACACAGTGTTTCATATATATAAAGCTGTATTGTGGAGTCACCTCTTCAATCCAGGAGTTTATCTTGACCCAGATTCTGGTATCACAGATACTTTTTCAGCAGCAGAATTATGTTGGATGGTTAAAAAAAAAAAAAAATTCTGCCATGTAGAATCTTAGTTGTTATGCTGATAGATTAAGCTTCAAGGAATTAGTTACATAATGGAACTCCCCAGCAGATTCAGGGGGGATTTGTAGAAAAAAAAATTGATCATCTTTCTCTCCATGGAAAGTACCTAACGAATGCACTTTATAAGAGAAGGATGAATATGGGATGATCTCACTCATAGACAGAAGTTGAAAATAAGAATAGAAAGGAAAACACAAAGCAGAACTTGGGCTGAAGTTGGTGTATTGCACCAAAGTAAAAGACTCTGGGGTGGGTGTGGGGGAAGAGTCCTGGAAAAGGATGACAGAGGACCTAGTGGCGTTGTACTGTTATGTGGAAAACTGAGAAATGTTATGCATGTATAAACTATACATGTATAAACTATAGTATTTACTGTAAAAATGTTAATCCTCCAATAAAGGAATTTAAGAAAAAAAAGACTCTGGGGTTGGGGGGGGTGTAGAGTATTATGTAGAAAACTGAGAAATGTTCTTACACATATACTAACTCCTGTATTTTACTGTTGACTGTAAACCATTAATCCTACCAAAAAAAAGAAGGGGGAAAAAAAAAAGCTCTTTCTATTAGAGCCTATGATCAGATAATAGTTTTGTTAAATAGCAAACATGCTCCCAAAAGGCAAAAAATGTCTTCAACATGAAAGGGTGACAATCAGAGGAGCAACATGTAGGAGTTTTGTTGAAAAAAAAAAAACAAAACTTATAGATGGAGAGCTAGGGAAGATTAGTGACAGGAGACACTAGTGGGTACAGAGTAGGACTTGAGAGTAGGGTAAGATTCTGAGCTCAATACCAGCATAACCAAAGGAATCTTCTAGCTTTCTCTCTTCAACTAACAAATATACAGGGCTGGGCAGTGGTCCACCTGGTTGAGTGTACATGTTACCATACGCAAGGACCAGGGTTCAAGCCCTCAGTGCCCACCTGCAGGGGAGTGACTTCACAGGCGGGTCTGCAGGTGTCTGTCTTTCTCTTCCCCTCTCTGTCTTCCCTTCCTCTCTCCATTTCTCTCTGTCCTATCCAACAACAATGACATCAATAGGAACAATAATAACTACCACAATAAAACAAGGACAACAAAAGAGAATAAATATTTAAAAAAAAAAAGAAGTAATATTTCATCCGAATTAAGCCACTTATTTATTTTCATATGTTTTTCTTTAGACCAAGATATTTATTTGAATACAGATATTTATTTATTTATTTGGTCAGATGGAAACTATGAAGGGAAAAAGGAGACAAAGAAAGAGAGAGAAAGAAAGACAGCTGAAGTACTGCTTCCTGCTTGTGGAGTCTGGGGGCTTGAACCCGAGTTCCTGTGCATGATAATGTGTGCACTTAACCAGGTGTGTCACTGCCACCACTCCAAGGTATTTTCTGTTTGTTTTTGCTTTTGCTTCATGTCCATCTTTTCCCTAGTTCTACTTCTTACATTTCACAGATGAGTGTTTCTGGTACTTTTCTTTCCCCTACTAGGTAATTTCACTGAGTGTGATCCTCTTCCAGTTTAATCCATGTTGTAGTCAATCATTTTCAATGTGTCTAAACATATTAAAAGCTATAGTGAAAAAAAGAAAAGCTATAGTGTAAGGCTCAGGAGATAGCATAAAGGTTATGCCAAAGATTTTCATGTCTGAGGCTCCAAAGTCCCAGGTTCAATCCGCCCCCCTCCCCACAAAATCCAGCAGTGAGTAATGCTCTGGTAAAATAAGTAAGTAAATAAATAAGTAAATAAATAAAATAGAATCTAAAAGCTATAGTGTAAACAAGACAGGAGAGACACTTGCAAAAATAAACACCAGTCATCATTTTAGTCATTTTGATACAACTGGATCTCAGATTTAAACATTATAAAAAAAAATGTGTGTCTAGAATACCCTGTGATATCACTTATAATGTGCTATTTACTGAGATTAAAAATGGAGAGTCTGAGGGTAGGGAGACAAGTATAGTGGTCATGCAAATAATTTTGATGTCAGAGGCTCCTAGGTCCCGGGCTCAGTCCCAAATCCACCATAAGCTAGAGCTGAGCAGTGCTGGTGGAAAGAGAGAAAAGAAAACAAAAGTGGAATCTGTGGTTGAGGAGGCAGAGCCACACTTACGACGGCCCTGAGTTCATCAGCCCCAGGATCACACAGGATGAAATCTGTTCGTGTCTTTCCTCTCATTAAATGAAAATGTCTTTGAAAAAATGTAAAACCTGCCATTTACCACTTAGTCAGTTCTACATATTTTAAAAAGTACCAAATACGTAGTTAAATTATGAAATATGTCACCTGTGAGGTGGCAGAGTAGATATGACATTAGACTCTTTTTTTAAAGAAAACTTTAAAAACTTTTTTTACTTTTCATTTACTAGGACAAAGAGAAATAGAGAAAGGAATGATAGAGAGAGAGAGAAAAAGATAAGACACCTGCAGACCGTCACCGCCTGTGAAGCCCCCTCCCCCCAGGAGGGGAGCCAGGGCTTAAACGAGGATCCTTGTGTGGGTCCCTGCGTCTAGTTTAGTGCTGTGTGTGCTTAACCGGGTGTGCCAATGCCAGGCCCCAAGGCGTTGTTCTCTCAAGCATGAGGCTGCAAATTCAGTCTTCAGCTTTCTAAGTGCCAGAGTGAAGCTCTGGTTCTCTTTTCCTCAGTAGGTAACTAATAAGTCTTTAAAATAAAATTAAAATCGACTATGGCAATGGATGTACAACTCTAAATAAACTGAAAATCAATGGGATGTATACTTTAAATGATTATCTTGTATACGTAACTTAAAGCTAAATAAAACTGCTATGAACACTCGATTGAAACGAAAAGATGAACTAAAAACTAGGATAATATATTTGGAGAATATGCACATGAAGTCGAACTGCTGAGGGTGGGGGGAGACAGCATAATGTTATATGAACAGACTCTCATGCCTGAGGCCCCCAAGGCCCCAGGTTTAATCCCTGGTACCACCATCAGTTAAAGCTGAGCAGAGCTCTGGAAAAACAAAAACAAAAAACTGTTTAAAAGACAGGAAAAAAAAAACAAAAAAACGAGGGCTGGGGTAGCACAGTGGGTTAAGCACATGTGGCCCGAAGCTCCAGGACCAGTTTAAGAATCCTGGTTTGAGCCCATGGCTCCCCCACCTGCAGGGGGGTCGTCTCACAAGTAGTGAAGCAGGTCTGCAGGTATTTATCTTTCTCTCCCCCTCTGTCTTCCCCTCCTCTCTCCATTTCTGTCTGTCCTATCCAACAACAGTAAGGGCAACAAAATGGGAAAAATGGCCACCAGGATCAGTGGACTCGTAAGTGCAGGCACCAAGCCCCAGCAATAATCCTGGAGTTAAAAAAAAAAAAAGACAAAAAACTTCTTAAAACTCAATAAGAAGACAGTTTAATTCTCTCTCTCTCTCTCTCTCGTGTGTGTTTTGGGTGGGTTAAGGGTTTACAGTACACTCTTTGAAACATAGGTACGATCTCTCGTATCTCCCTTTGCTAGGTGTCTGGGACATATGCTCTACCCTTCCTCAGGGTTCCCTTCCCCATTACATAGCAAGACTCCACTGTTCCTTCAGCCCATCCCTCCCCTTGCTTCCCAGAGTCCTTTGGTTTGGTACAATACACCACACACAGTTCAGGTTTCCCCTTACTATCCACCTATGAGTGAAATCGTTTGCTATCAATTCTTCTCTTTCTAGCTTTATCTCACTCAGCCTTTAAGTTCGGTTCAAGACACTGTAAAAGAGATGCCCCTATCACTTTTAATGGTTGCATAGTATTCCATCATGTGTGTATACCACAACTTTCTTAGCCACGCATCTGCAGTTGGTGTGGGTTGCTTCCAAGTTTTGGGGCTGCTATAAATTGTGCTGCTATAAACATAGGTTTGCATGGGTCTTTTCAAATAGATGTCTTTGTTTTCCCTGGGAGAAGAAGGATTGTCAGCTCTATAGGGCAGGTCCATTTCTAGACTTCTGATGAATCTCCAGACTGGTTTCCACAGGGGCTGGACCAACTTACACTACCACCCCGCCCCAGCAATGTAGGAGAGTCCCTTTCCCCGCTACAGCCTCTAAGACATTTGATGTATCTGTCTTTTCTCTTTCTATATATATATTTATTTATTCATTTCCTTTTGTTGCCTTTGTTGTTTTATTGTTATAGTTATTATTGTTGATGGGGGCTCAAATTGGGATCCTTACACCAGTCCTTGCGCTTCACATGTATGTTTTTAACAACTTTATTTATAGTTGCCAACAATCTGTACTAATCCAGGCAATGGAATATTATTCAATACTAAAAAGAAAAGAGTGGGCTGACAAAACAGCTTAATTAGATAGTGAGCTAGTTTGCCATGTACATGACCCAGGCTTAAGCCTGGCCCCACCAAACTGGAGGAAGCTTCGGAGTGGTAGTCTATCTCTCCCTCTCTCTCTCTCTCTCTCTCAAGCTTTGGAGTGGTAGTCTCTCTCCCTCTCTCTCCCTCTCTCTGCTTCTGTCTGTCTCCTTATCTGAAAAACTCTCCTTAGAACTCTGAAATCTCAGTGATGACATATATATATATATATTAGAACAGCCAGGCAGCCAAATATTATTTAGCACTAAAAAGAAGTAAGCTATCAACTCATGAAAAGACATAAAGACATGGAAGAATCTTAAATACAAATTGGAAATGAAAGGAGCCAACCTTAAGACTACAAATTGTTCATAAGGATCCCAGTTCGAGCTCCCGGCTCCCCACCTGCAGGGGAGTCACTTCACAGGCAGTGAAGCAGGTCTGCAGGTGTCTGTCTTTCTCTCCCCCCTCTGTCTTCCCCATCTCTCTCCATTTCTCTCTGTCCTATCCAACGACAACGACATCAATAACAACAACAACAATAACTACAATAACAATAAAAAATAACAAGGGCAAGAAAAGGGGAAATAAATAAAATTATTTTTAAAAGACTACAATTTGTTAAGATTTCAACTAAAAGGTTTTCAGAAAAATACAAAATTATGGAGGAAACAAAAAGATCGTGGCTGTTAGGGGTTAGATGAACACCACTGCAAGCGAGCCTGAGGATAAACTGTAAACTCAGTGATGACGCGTTGATGCAGGCTCATTAATTGTAACAGAATTCTTCTGAGGGCTAATGACTGAAATCTCTAGTGGAAAACATGGATTATAAAGCAAGGCTAATCATGTGTAGGAACAGTGATTACACAGGAAATCTCTGCTTCCCTCTCATTTCGAATCAAAACTGCTCTAAAATCGATTAAGATAAAGTACAAATGAAAGGAAATAGACATACAGTATATAAAACTATAAAAGGGGGGGGTTGGGCGGTAGCACCGTGGGTTAAGCGCAAGTGGTGCGAAACGTAAGGTCTGGCGTAAGGATCCTGATTCGGCCCATGGCTCCTCACCTGCAGGGGAGTCGCTTCACAGGCAGTGAAGCAGGTCTGCAGGTGTTTTTCTTTCTCTCCTCCTCTCTGTCTTCCCCTCCTCTCTCCATTTCTCTCTGTCCTATCCAACAACGATGACATCAATAACAATAAAACAACAAGGGCAACAAAAGGGAATGAATAAATAAACATTTTAAAAAATATATGAGTAAATGATGTATACTAAGAATAGGGCTATAGAGTGTAAATAAAAGGCAGGTGGGCTGGTCATTTAATTACACTGTAATATCAAGATATTAATAAGTCAATCACCACTGAAGTTAGCACATTTCACTGATAATTTCGATGTATTTAGGGTGGATAAAAACTTATAAAGTTAAGATGGTCTTATCAGTAGAAAAGAAGATTCTAAACCAGCTTAGCCTGAAGAAGCATTTTGATTGCCTAATTTAACTTTATAAAGGAAAAGTAAATCTTATAGCTGGTCTCTGCAAACCTCACAGCTGGAACATTCTAACAGCACCTTGCAGTTTTCAGTGATCAAAGTAACTTACTTGATATACTAAACTAAGAATTTCATAATAGAAATAATGCAATGCCAGGGGGTGCGGTTATCATGAAATAATTACACTCCTGGGAGATGCCAGGCACAAGGCTGTACCCCAGGGGTGTGATTATCCCATGATAACCACGTCCACTGAAATTGCCTTATTGCAAAAATAATCTCTATTCACTGTTGAGACATTATTCAATAGGTGATTTTTTTTAAATGAAAAGGCTTTTTTTTTTTAAAGTTTGAATCAGTAAGTGAATTAAGAAATTGGCCAGTTTATTTTTCACTACATTCAAATTCAGAATACAACATAATTATTGGGGTTTTTTTTTCAATTTGATATGGTAGAGTTTTGTTGTTGAGAAACCTTAAAGAATTTCTAGTAGTGTGAAGTGGTACCAGTAAATTCAGCTCAAACGTTAAAGGCATTATAGAGCATTATAACTTTAAATTGTTCATTTTAATGTAAAGTTGTTAATTCTTCTAAAATAATGTTCATTGAAAACATATGTAATTCATCTCCACAGGTAAGATAAGTCAGAAACAGAAGGATGAATATGGGATGATCTCACTCATAGACAGAAGTTGAAAAACAAGATCAGAAAACACTAAGCAGAACTTGGGCTGGAGTTGGTGTTTTGCACCAATGTAAAAGGCTCAAGGGCGGTGGTGGGGGGAGGGTTCAGGTCCTGGATCTTAGTGGCAGAGGAGGGGACCTAGTGGGAATTGAATTGTTATGTGGAAAACTGAGACATGTAACCCATGTACCAACATCTTACTTGCATCTTACTGTCAACTGTTAATACTACCAGTAAAGAGGAAAAATACATTAAAAAAGGGCAAATATATACAAATATAGATTTTTTCTTTTTTTTTTTTACAAATACAGATTGTTATAGAAATAACAGTCAACCCATATCTGTGACCTTGGGAGAATTACTACAGTTTCGAATGGAGGGAATGGGGACACAGAACTCTGGTGGTGGGAACGGTGCAGAATTATACCCATTATCTTATAATTTTGTAAATCAGTACTAAATCACTAATAAAAAATAAAAAATTAGGGAGTCGGGCGGTAGCACAGCAAGTTAAGCACATGTGGCACAAAGCGCAAGGGCCGGTATAAGGATCCCAGTTCAAGCCCTCAGCTCCCCACCTGCAGGGGAGTCGCTTCACAGGCGGTGAAGCAGGTCTGCAGGTGTCTCTCTTTCTCTCCCCCTCTCTGTCTTCCCCTCCTCTCTCCATTTCTCTCTGTCCTATCCAACAACGGAGACAGACAACAATAATACCTACAACAATAAAACAAGGGCAACAAAAACAGGATAAATAAATATTAAAAAATAAAAAATAAATAGCAATAATAATAAACATTCAGTATTTTTAAAAAGTGAAACGACTTGCGTTAAGGTTATGGAATTAAACAGGTCATTTCTATGATGGTCTATTATATGGTTAGAGTAGCCCTGTTGTCTTAATATACTAACAAAACTTAAGTTTTAATTTTACAACTTCCCTGTTTTATAATCTTTTTCTAAAAAGAACCCAAATGATTCCAACTGAGTTAGGCCAGTTTTCCTTAAATAGGCAACAATATACAGGAAAGCAAATAGCTTTCAAGTAAAAATCAACTTTAAAACATTCAACATCTTTTTTTTTTTTTTTACTCAGGTTTGATTTGAAAAAGTTTTTTTACTCAAGTTTTGTTTTTTACTCAAGTTTTGTTTGTTTATGTATTTTGTTATTGCTGTTGCTGGGACTTCAACGTTCTAGGCCAAATTTCTCAGAGTGGGGAGGAGAGAGAGAGAGACAGACACCACAGTGCAGAAGCTTCCTCCAATGTGATGAAAGCCAGACTACAGATGCAGTATTTACCATGCAGAAATTCAGAACTGAGTCGAGCACATGGGAAAGCAGGCGGGTTATCCATGTAAGCTTCCATGTTGGCCCTAAGGAGGCGATTTCTGAGGTTTTTATGGCCAGTTTATTATTATTATTATTATTGTTATTTAAATTGATTTATTCCCCCCTTTTGTTGCCCTTGTTGTTTTATTGTTGTCATCATTGTTGGATAGGACAGAGAGAAATGGAGAGAGAAGACAGAGAGGGGGAGAGAAAGACAGATACCTGCAGACCTGCTTCAGCGCCTGTGAAGTGGCTCCCCTGCAGGTGAGGAGCCGGGGGCTTGAACCGGGATCCTGTGCCAGTCCTTGTGCTTTATGCCATGTGCACTTAACCCACTATGCTACCGCCTGACTCCCTATAATTATTTTTATAACTCAAGAGGATATGGCTATGAGAACAGTCATTTTTCTTTCTACTTGTAGGTGGTTAACCTGAAAAACCAAGTTTAAATGTACCTTTTGCATTTAAAATCATGTTCACCGGGGTCTTAACTAGAAATGTATATATTACAATTTATCTATTATACAACAATACAAATTCAAAAAATGATTATAGTTTACCGTTGACCTACTGTATTTAGGGTATGTGACTCAGTCAAAAAAAAAACAAAACCCAAAATAAAAACAATTAAACTAAACCAAGACAATACCCAGAAAATCATAGCTGTTATTTTTTCTTTCCTTATTTGTCCTCTATTTAAGTTCTAGAACAAACAGAGCATGTTTAGTGCTTACCTGAGCCATCAGTGGGAACTGAACTTGCATTGATTCCAGAAAGACCAAACAATGGACATTCTCGATCTGTGTTGACATGACCCCACTTGTGACATTTAATACACCTCACATTTCGAACCTGAGGAATAGTGGACACTATTTTGGTTATCAAAATACTAAAACTCTAACAAATATTCAACTCTACTCCTTGGTAGAATTTAAATCAATCTTTTTTTTTTTTTTATTCATTTATTCTTTTGTTGCCCTTGTTTATTGGTGTAGTTACTATTGTCATCATCGTTGGATAGGACAGAGAGAAGTAGAGAGAGGAGGGGAAGACAGAGAGGGGGAGAGACAGACAAATACTTGCAGACCTACTTCTCTGCTTGTGAAGTGACTCCCTGCAGGTGGGGAGCCCGGGGGCTCAAACCGGGATCCTTACACCGGTCCTTGTGCTTCGCTGCCACCTGTGCTTAACCTGCTGCATTACCACCCAACTCCCCTGTAATATAATTTCTCCTTTAGTACTTATAATATCTGACAGACACAAAAACCACAGCACCCCCCCTTTTTTCCCCCCAGTTTAAATACCCTTTGGACAACAATATAAAGACTTGCCTGAATACCAAAAGGCTGATCTCTGATGTTCATGTCATCTTTGGCATATCTATTAAACAGAGAAAATGTACAAACTCAGCATTAAGAAAAATGTAATAGTTATTATTCCCAAAGTTTTATAATTCAAAATTAATTTATGAAATGTATAATTTCATAAATATATTTAACTATGTAATCTATTTACAACAATTATTAAGTGTTGAGTCGGATAATTTGTGACTAAAACTGAAAGCAATACAACAGATTACAATCATTACAATCAACCAAACTGATTGCATAAATCATTCAAAATATCTTTTATGTGGCTTGGGAGGTGACTCAGTGGGCAGTGTGCATTTCTGCATACAGAACATCCTAGGTTTAAAGCCCAGCACCAGATCTGACAGAGCAGTGGGCTGGTTCTCTCGCTCACACACCCAAAACATTATTTTCCACATCATTTGCCTTATCTAGTGAATTAAAAAGCAGTGTACGGCAGCGTATGACAAATTCAATAACATGTTTTACTCCAAAAGAAAGCCAGTCCTTACTTTTCTCGTGGTGCTCCTTTCTGCCATTCAAATTTATACTCTGTCTCTCCTTCTGCTTCTTCTTTCTAAAAAGATCCACAGTGGTTTTCACTTTTCCCGTAAAATTGTAATTTATTGCATGTAATTTCAAACACAGAAAAACAGTACTTACCTCTTTGTTTTCTTGATTGTGTGTCAAAACACGTGTGGAGGGAAAGCAGATTAAGTTAAAAACTTCCACATAAAAATCAGTTATCATATACCTAAAATATATCATGCTATTAACTGTATTTATAAAACTTTATTAATTTGACCTATTTTCACAAGATAAAACTCAAATAACCAATGGTTAAGTGATGAATAAGATAGTATGTAGTAAGAATGCAATTCCCATACATACAAATAAAAATTTGTTCTGCCTTTATATCTTACCATTTTTTTAGCCAGATGCTACCATGATGCCAACCTGACTTTCCCGACAGATGACCTCAACAATGTGTCCTGGAACCCCACCTCTCCAGAGCCCTGCCCCACTAGGGAAAGAGAAAGACAGGCTGGGAGTAAGGAACAACCTGCCAATACCCATCTTCAGTGGAAACGCAGTTACAGAAGCCAGACCTTCCATCTTCTGCACCCCATAATGATCCTGGGTCCATGCTCCCAGAGAATAAAGAATGGGAAAGTTTTCAAAGGAGGAGATGGGATACAGAACTCTGGTAGTGGGAATTGTGTGGAATTGCACCCCTCTTATCCTACGGTCTTGTTGATATTTTTAATTTTATAAATAAATTTTTAAAAAGAATGCAATTCCAGGGGAGTTGGGTGGTAGCGCAGCAGGTTAAGCACAGGTGAGCCCCCGGCTCCCCACCTGCAGGGGAGTTGCTTCACAAGTGGTGAAGCAGGTCTGCAGGTGTCTATCTTTCTCTCCCCCTCTCTGTCTTCCCCTCCTCTCTCCATTTCTCTCTGTCCTATCCAACAACAATGACAATATCAAGAACAATAATAATAATAACTACAAGAATAAAAAAATTAACAAAAGATAATAAAGGGGAGTTGGGCGGTAGCGCAGCAGGTTAAGCACAGGCGGTTCAAAGCACAAGGACCTGCATAAGGATCCTGGTTTGAGCCCCAGGCTCCCCACCTGCAGAGAAGTTTCTTCACAATTGGTGTGAAGCAGGTCTGCAGGTGTCTGTCTTTCTCTCCCTCTCTGTCTTCCCCTCCTCTCTTCATTTCTCTCTGTCCTATCCAACAACGATGACATCAACAACAATAATAACTACAACAATAAAACAAGGGCAACAGGGAGTCTGGCGGTAGCTCAGTGGGTTAAGCACACGTGGCACAAAGCTCAAGGACTGCTGTAATGATCCCAGTTCGAGCCCCCGGCTCCCCACCTGCAGGGGAGTCACTTCACAGGCGGTGAAGCAGGTCTGCAGGGGTCTATCTTTCTCTCCCTCTCTCTGTCTTCCCCTCCCCTCTCCATTTCTCTCTGTCCTATCTAACAATGATGACATCAATGACAACAACAATAATAACTACAACAACAACAACAAACAAGGGCAACAAAAGGGAATATATAAATTAATTAAAAAAAAAACAAGGGCAACAAAAGGGAATAAATAAATTAAATTAATTAAAAAAAAAAAGGGCAACAAAAGGGAATAAATAAATTAATTAATTTAAAAAAACAAGGGCAACAAAAGGGAATAAGTAAATATTTGGAAAAAAAGAATGCAATTCCAAATTACCAACTTTTTTTTTATTGACATATGTTTTCAATTTATAAGTACTTTAGTAAGGAAGATTTAAAAAATAAAAATATGGGCAGAGGGTAGATAGCATAATGGTTATTCAAACAGACTCTCATGCCTGAGGCTCCAAAGTCCCAGGCTCAATCCCCTGCACCACCATAAGCCAGAGCTGAACAGTGCTCTGGTTAAAAAAATAAAATAAAATAAAAATAAATAAAAATATACCCCAGGGACCAGGAGACAGTTCACCCCAGGTTGTGGTGCATCTGGTCTGAGTGCACATTAAAATGCACAAGGAACCAGGTTTGAGCCCCTGGTCCCCACGCACGAGTGCTGAAGCAGGTCTCTAGGTATCTCACTGTCTCTCTCCTTCTTCCTCTCCCTCTCGATTTCTTCCTGTCTCTATCCAATAAATAAATGAGCAAATAAATAAATATTAAAAAAACATTTAAAAAAAAAACCTGAAATTGAGAGAGGGAGAGAGGGAGTAAAGGAGAGAGGGAGAGAGGATGCTCCTTAATATGTGCAAAACCCTGCGTTCAAGCCCTAGATCATGCCAACACTAGGGAAGCCCTGGGGGAAGCCCCACTGATGATGGAGTCAGGCTGGAGTGTTTCTCCTCCGGCTCTCCCTCTCCATCTGTTTCTCTAGCTGAAATAATAAAAAGAAAAAGAAAATGCCTAGGAGTGGTAGAAATGTATATGTACTAGGCCCATGCATCACAGTAAAATAAAACAAATAAAAACAATTACAAAAATTATAAAAGATTCCCCACCTGCGGGGAGGGGGGTCGCTTCACAGGCGGTGAAGCAGGTCTGCAGACGTCTATCTTTCTCTCCTCCTCTCTGTCTTTCCCTCCCCTCTCAATTTCTCTCCGTCCTATCCAATAATAATAAAAAAAATTATAAAAGATTAAATGTACTTCTGCTCATGTTGAGAATTGCTTCCTTTTCAGATTAGACAATTTTTAGTATTTATTGTATTGGTTATAATATTATCTTTCTTATGTTCACAGGATATTAGCAATTTTAAAAGATGAAGAACAACATTAAAAAAATGGAAATGAGTAAATTACCTTTTTTAGCTCCTGGTGGGGCCTCATACATGAAATTAAGACCATTCTTTACACGTTCATCTCCCATAAGCAGTCTAAATAAAGTAAGATGAAAGTTAACGGTTTCATGGAGGAACAATTACAGGCTACTACTCCCTTCTGAAAACAGAAAAAAATCCCAAGTGGAATTAGAGAGAAAGATTTAAAACTTTACTACACTTACTAGATGGCATCTGAAATACCTGAATAATTTTTTTAAGTGATTTAATACTGATTTACAAAATCACAAGATGGATAATGGGTACAACTCTGCACCATTCCCACCACTAGGATTCTTGATCCCAATCCCTCCACTGGAAGCTACAACAGTTCTCCCAAGATTGTAGATATGTGTCAACTATATTTCTACAATCATCTGTCTATACTTGTATGTATTTGACTTTTTTTTATGGGGGAGTTCCTCCAGCTTCTCTTCCATTCCAAGTCACACATACACCTATTATTGCATCCAAATATCTCTCCCCTTTTCCTCCTCTTTCTCTTTCTCTCTCTCCAGTTCCTGATGGAGCTGGAGTTCAGAACCCTCTGGTTGTTTTCTCCCTATAATTTCTCCCCCACTGGGAGTATGCATCAACATTTTTTGGGGTGCAGAAGGTGGGAGTTATGGTTTCTGTAATTGCTTCTCCACTGGACATGGGCATTAGAAGGTTGATCCTAATACCCCCAGCCTGTCCTGAATGGAAATTCAAACAGTGCTGCTGTTGAACTTTAGAAACCAATTGTAAATCCCGAGACTTTACCTGAGGATTTTAGTTTTGCCAAAAGAAAAGTGGGAAAATGCTACTGATGGTCACTTTCATATGCTTTTCTTAAACTTTGAATGCTGGGGGCAAAGTGAAAATTTGAAATCCTATATGTCAGCACAAATGTGGAGTTAAGTCTATAGGACCAACATCTTTTTCCCCTTAATTATGAGGAATAAAATGGTTTTGGAAAAAGGAGCCTCTCTCTAGAATTTTTCTTTTTCTTTTGCCTCCAGGGTTATTGCTGAGGATTGGTGCAAATGCCACAAATTCACTGCTCCTAGCAGCCTTTTTAATATATATATATATATATATATATATATATATATATATATATGGAGAGAGAGAGAGAGGTTGAGAGGGGAGGGGAGATAGAGAGGGAGAGAAAAAGACAGACACCTGCAGACCTGCTCCACCACTTGTGAAGCGACCCCCCTACAGGTGGGGAGTGGGGGCCTGAGCCAGGATCCTTGTGCCGGTCCTTGCGCTTTATAGTGTGTGCACCTAACCCAGTGTGCTACCACCTGGCCCCCTCTAGAATTTATTTTAGGAAGTCAAAAGCAATTAATGCCGGTGAGAGTCAAAATAAAGGCAAGAACTAAATTCTTTACAGTGAAGTCAAAGGAAAGTGAATAGTTTAAAGACAGTCTGTAACAGGTTAGTTACTATGATAGAACTAATGCCACACCTCAGAATATCTGCTTTTATCAAAACGTCCCTGCTGGGGAGTTGGGCAGTAGCACAGCCGGTTATGAGCATATGGCGATGCAGAACACAAGGATCTGCATAGTTCGAGCCCCAGCTCCCCACCTGCAGGGGAGTCGCTTCATAATCGGTGAAGCAGATCTCAGGTGTCTATCTTTCTTTCTCTCTCTCTGTCTTCCCCTCCTCTCTCCATTTATCTCTGTCCTATCCAACAACGACAACATCAATAATAACAACAATAATAACTACAACAATAAAACAACAAGGGCAACAAAAAGGAATAAGTATTTAAAAAAAGTCCCTGCTTACATTCTATTTAGAGATATGCTGAACTTGTTAGAAAAAAATTCAACAAATTCAATGACTGGCTGAATTAAAGTTTTATTTTGGCAGATCAAAGTAAAGTTCTGATTATATAGATGAAAACTAAAGAGTAAATGCAATCTCCTCACATTTAAAAAGTGTAGTCATAGGTCGGAGGGTAGATAGCATAATGGTTATGCAAAGAGATTCTCTTGTCTGAGCCTCCAAAGTCACAGGTTCAATCCCCCACACCACCATAAACCAGAGCTGAACAGTGCTATGGTTAAAAAATAATAATAATAAATAAATAAAATCAATTAGAAGTAGTTGCTTTAGGCTGAGAGAAGAAATGAATGAGGGGTGATTACTAATGGGTAAATGATTCATAATGATGACTGTATATTAGACAGATATGTAGATTTAAAGGGTCCTCACTGGTCAAGAAATGAAACACACATAGGGAGAGAAGGGGGAGGGGAGATGGGGATGGAGAGCTATCACACCAACAGCACGTCCGCCATACTATACCCCACTCTGATATGGTGATGGGGTTTGAACCTGTAAGCTGGTCTGAACTGGGTGATCTATCTCTTCTGAACTGGGTAAGTTTTACTGCCTTAATTTTGACTCAACTTAATATATATATATATATACATATATAGATATAGGATTTTCAGAAAAGTCATGATGTATTTTCTATGTAAAAATGCATCATAATTTTTCCAGCAACTAGTATTTTAAAAAAGAATAGTAATAGTTTAGAATTACTTTGTTTACTGTAGGTGGTGGCGCACCTGGTTGAGCGCACATGTTATAATGTGCAAGGATCCAGGTTCAAGTCCCCGGTCCCCATCTGTAGGGGGAAAGCATCACAAGTGGTGAAGCAGTGCTGCAGGTGTCTCTCTGTCTCTCCTCTCTATCCCACCTTTCCCTCTTGATTTCTGGCTGTCTCTATCCAATAAATAAATAAATAAATAAATATAATAATAATAAAATAATTACTTTGTTTAAATTCATGTTTTGATAAAAATAGGACTGAATGAATTAGAGTATGGTCTAAGTAACTAGTGCATTATTATTCATTTGCCTGATAAATCAGTTTCAGAGTTAGGTTTGCAAATGCAAACATAAAATGAAAATAGCTAAAAGTCAGGCGCCAGGCTGGAACAAAGCCAGTATGAATCCTAGCCACAAATCTACCATTAACAGAACAATCACATTCAGGTCAAGAGTGAGAAACCTCACTTTATTTTTTGAAGCTACTATATGCTTGTTTTCATTTGACTGTATATGAAAGAAATATTTTTCTAAGAGGTTTCAGCAGTTTGAATATAGTTTTTGTTCTTTTTTTTTGTTATTTAATATTTATTTATTTATTCCCTTTTGTTGCCCTGCTGTAGTTATTGTTGTCATCATTGTTGGATAGGACAGAGAGAAATGGAGAGAGGAGGGGGAAGACAGAGAGGGGGAGAGAAAGAGAGACACCTGCAGACCTGCTTCACCATCTGTGAAGCGACTCCCCTGCAGGTGGGGAGCTGGGGGCTCGAACTGGGATGCATATGCATATCCTTGTGCTTTGCACTACCTGCGCTTACCCCACTGCGCTACTGCCCAACTCCCTATAGTTTTTGTTCTAATCTTTGTCTAATTTGGAACTTGCTCCCTAAAATTATATGTGAAATCACATCAATTTATACTATGAGATATGGGTTAGATTGGGAAAAATGGTAATCTACAGATAAAGACTGTTCACAGGAAAAAAAATCAAATCCTATCACTGGGAATTTAATTGAACGAAGTTGATTTAATTAAGTTAGGGATCATTCTCCAACAACTGACAATTTTTTAAATTCATTTAAAAATTTTTTTATTATATTTATTTATTTATTAGAGACAGCCAGAAATTGAGAGGAAAGGGGAGAGAGACAGAGAGAGACACTTGCAACCCTACTTCACCACTTGTGAAGCTTTCCACCTGCAGGTGGGGACTGGGGGCTTCAACCTGGATCCTTGAGCACTGTAATGTGTGCCCTTAAACAAGTGTGCCACCACCCAGCCCCAACAGACTAATTTTTAAGTGATGATGAGGATTTTCTTTTTTTAAACCAGAGTACTGCTCTGGCTTAAGGTGATGCCAGGGATTAGCCCTGGCATGAAAACCTTTCTCATCACCACTGAGCTATTTCCCTGACCCCTACAATTAATTATTCTAAAATTATCATTATAGTGGAGCTTCTTACCTATTATCATATGATTCTTGTTCTTTTAAGTATTGCTGCATTAATTCTTCTTGTTTCTTCTTATCATATGATATTTTCTGTTCTGCCATCCATACCTAAATTAGTAAAATAAAAGAAAAAAAAGAGATTTGGGGTAATCAGTAAAAAAATGTGTTTGGTGCCAGCCTCTTCAACAAATGGTGTTGGGAAAATTGGTTTGAAACATGCCTAAGAATGAAACTGAACCACTACATTTCACCACACACAAAAGTAAACTCCAGTTGCATCATGGACTTGGATGTTAGACCAGAAATCATCAAATACTTAGAGGATAATACTGGAAGAAGTCTTTTCCATCTAAATTTTATCGGTATCTTCAATGATACAAATCCAATTGCAAGGAAGACTGAAAATAAACCAACAGGACTACATCACATGAAAAAGCTTCTACACAGCAAAAGAAAACAACACCCATACATCAGACAAAAGATTAATAATCAAATTATATAAAGAGCTCACCAAACTCAGCAACAGAAAAAAAAAATGACCGCATACTAAAATGGGGAGAGGATATGAACAAAATATTCACCCAAGAAGAGATCCAACAAACATAGGAAAAAATGTCCCAAGTCACTGATGGAGAAATGCAACTAAAGACAACAATAAATACCACTTCACTCATGTGAGAATGTCATAATCAGAAATGACAGCAAAAACAAATGCTGGAGAGGTCGTGGGGACGAAGGAACCCTCCTGCACTGCTGGTGGGAATGTCAACTGGTTCAACCCCTGTGTAGAGCCTTTGGACTATATGAACAGTCCTTAAACAAATAAAAATGGAATTATCTTATGACTCAGCAATACCACTCTTAGGCATTTATCCAAAGGACACTCAAACACTAACGAAAGGGACATATTAACCCATATTAGACTCAAAGCTGCATTATTCACAATGACCAAAGACAGGAGGCAACCTAAATGTCCATCATCAGGTGACTGGCTAAAGAAGTTATGGGGTATATTTTCCATGGAGTACTACTCTGCAATCAAAAAGATGATATTGTGTCCTTTGGGACAACATGGATGGAACTGGAAGTGATTATGCTTAGCAAAATAAGTAAAGAGATGAAATAGAACTACTGGATGGTTTCACTTATATGCGGAATCTAGAGATCAGATACAGATGACCTTGAGAAAAAAAAAAAAGCAAGCAAACTGTTTTTAAGATTTGTGAGAACTGTGGTGATTAACTTTGCGAGGTGGGAGGGCAGGGATACAGAATTTCGGTGGTGAGTGTGGTGTGGAATTAGACACTGTAATCTTATAACCTTGTAACTTAGTATTAATCACATAAACACATAAAATGTCCTCTATCAATACAATGGAATTACTCAGCAATAAAAAGGAATGAAACGGGGGTCAGGCGGTAGCGCAGCAGGTTAAGCGCACATGGTGAGAAGTGCAAGGACCAGCCTAAGAATCCCAGTTGGAGCCCCTAGCTCCCCACCTGCAGGGGGGTCGCTTCACAAGTGGTGAAGCAGGTGTCCTTCTCTCTCCCTCTGTCTTCCCCTCCTCTCCATTCCTCTCTGTCCTATCCAACAACAACAACGACATCAATATCAACAATAAGCACAATAACTATAAAACAACAAGGGCAACAAAAGGGGGGGAAATAAGCCTCCAGGAGCAGTGGATTTGTGGTGCAGGCACCGAGCCCCAGCAATAACCCTGAAGGCAAAAAAAAAAAAAAAAAAAGAATGAAACACTAATATGTTCTCTAATAAGCACTTTGAAAAATAAATCAAGTGAAAGAAGTCCGTCAGAAAAGCCAGCACATACTGCATGATTTCAGTTCTATGAAATGTCCAAATAGGCAAATTCACAGAAACAGAAAGCAGATTAGTAGTGATTTCTGTTTCTAGGGGTTCAGGCAGCGGGAAAAAGTAGGGGTATGATTAAAGACAATTGGGAAGTGACTGTTAACAAATACGTTTTTTTGGGGGGGAGGAAGCGGGTCAGTGGTCATGAAAATGTTCTAAAATTACAATAAGTCTATGAACCCATGAATGCACTAAAACATTAATTTGTACACTTTACATGGGCAAGTGTATATGCGCGTGTGTGAATTATATCTCAATAGAGCTGCTAAGTAACAGTAAAGGTATCATGGCTATTTAGAGAGTGCATTTGAGAGACACTAAGACTGGGGTAAGAAAAGTCAGGAGGGGGAGTCGGGTGGTAGTGCAGTGGGTTAAGTGCACGTGGCGCAAAGTAAGGACCGGTATATAAGGATCCGGGTTCGAGCCCCCGGCTCCCCACCTGCAGGAGCATCCCTTCACAGGCGGTGAAGCAGGTCTGCAGGTGTCTGTCTTTCTCTCCCATCTTCCCCACCTTTCTCTCCCGTCTTCCGCACCTCTCTCCATTTCTCTCTGTCCTATCTAACAAGGACGACATCAAGTACAACAATAATAACTAAAGAACAAGGGCAACAAAAGGGAAAAATAAATACAAATATTAAAAAATTAAAAAAAAGAAAAATCAGGAAGAGAGATAGATTCAACAGATATTTGGGAGGTAAGACCAATAGAATTTATTAGCTGGGCAGGGGACGTAGCATGCCATTATGTAAAAAGACTTTTATGCCCAAGGTACCACAGGCTCAATCCCTAACACTGCCAAAGGCCAGAGTTGAGCAGTGGCCTGGTGAAAAAAAAAAAAGTAATAGGGAGTCGACAGTAGTACAACGGGTTAAGTGCCTGTGGCATAAGGATCCCGGTTCGAGCCCCCAGCTCCCCAACTGTAGGGGATTCGCTTCACAGGCGGTGAAGCAGGTCTGCAGGTATCTCTTTCTCTCCTCCTCTGTCTTCCCCTCCTCTCTCCATTTCTCTCTGTCCTACCTAATGACAACATCAACAACAATAGAAAACAACAAGGGCAACAAAAATGGAAAAATATAAATAAAAAAATTTTAAAACCATTTAGTTATTAAAAAAAAGTAATAAAGAATTTATTAGCTGACTTGAAAAAAGGGTTATGGGAAAGGAATGTTCACTGAATGAAGGGTTGTGTTACATGACAAAATGTATAAAATGTTTCTTACATGACAAAAAATGTATAAAAAGAGCAGATTTGGGGCGGTGGATAGATAGCATAATGGTTATGCAAAGAGACTCTGGTGCCTGAGGCTCCAAAGTCCCAGGTTCAACCCCCCCACACCACCATAAGCCACAGCTGAGCAGTGCTCTGGTAAAAAAAAAAAAAAAAAAAGCAGATTTAGGTCAGTTAATTCCATTTCAGCTAGGATATGTCTAAGATACCTGGAGGACATCAATATTTAATTGTATAGTATACAGTTGTCTTGAAATGCCTTGAGTTAGGGGGAGAGATCTAGATTTGACAGTACCATGTAGAAAAAAGAGGATGTGTGTGTTAATAACCATGAAGTCAGATGCCATTGCTGTAGGAAGCACAGAAAGTATGCAGGCTGTAGGCTAAGAATGAAAACCTAGGGAAAACGTGTATTTTAGCAGCATACTAAGAATAAGTATGTGTGTAGGCAGTTAACATTTTATTAAGCTCTTCTTCTTTGCGGTGAGCAGTGTTCTGTCTTTTGTCCCAAATCTTTTTTTTAAAAATATTTTATTTTATTTATTTATTCCCTTTTGTTGCCCTTGTTGTTTTATTGTTGTAGTTATTATTGTTGTTGTCGTTGTTGTTGGACAGGACAGAGAGAAACGGAGAGAGGAGGGGAAGACAGAGAGGAGGAGAGAAAGATAGACACCTGCAGATCTGCTTCACCGCCTGTGAAGCGACTCCCCTGCAGGTGGGGAGCCGGGGTTCGAACCGGGATCCTTATGCCGGTCCTTGTGCTTTGCGCCACCTGCGCTTAACCCGCTGCTCTACAGCCCGACTCCCAGTCCCAAATCTTTTATCCACGCCATATTTATTTAGTCCTCATCACAATCTAACAAGTAAAGCGACTAGCACCGGTCAATCCTTAATTTACAGAGGGTCAGGAATATGTAATGCTTTATCCAAGGTCTGAGGAATGGAAGTGACTGTGTTAGGGCAACTCTAGTTCAGTTATGACAGCAAAGGCTGAACGCTTCCTATGTTGCCACTGTTTGCCAGGGCAAACTCAGCAAACCAACAAACGCCACCAGAATCTGCTAAAGACTCTGCTGTCTTAGCCAGTCTCCAGATGTTATGGCTCTGAATGACAGCGACAGGGACAGCGACGACGTGGCCACTAGTCTTGTGAGCGGTGTAGTATGAACGTAGAGACCGAGCTTTAAAAGCGAGTTTCTTAGCGAAGACTGAGAAGCAAGAACCCGAGAACTTTAGGTCTACATTCAACGACGGTGCACGTTGGCACTCGGAACCCTCCCCGGCTCCTTTTACTCACTTTTTTGATATTGGATTTGGAGGCAGGATGGAAGTCCTTCTTGCACATGAAATTTGCGAAAGACTTCCCCATCTTGAAGCCTGGGTGTGACAAAGGCAGCTGCCAGATCTCTACCGAACGTAAACAAACTCTGGCGCCCAACCGGAAGTACTCCTCTTGTGGCAGCGAGAACTTCCTGGGTCAAAGGTAACAGCTTCCGGTAACTAGCGGCTCCGCTGGCCTGTACCGCTCTCTCTCGGTCTGTCTCTTTGGGTACCCCGGGGACAGGTGAGGGGCGTGGACGGGGAGCGGGCGTGCTCAGGACCTGGAAAGGCAGGGTCAGCGAGGCGGCTGCAGCTGCAGGCTCCCGGGCTGAGTTCCTTTCTCATCGCTGCGGATGCGAGTTGGTTGGTGCTGCTTCTGCATGCGGTGCTGCAAGTTGGAAAGCTTTGTCTCTGCGACCTCTAAGTCTGTGCCTGTAAACTTTTCTGCACCTATGTCCTCATCAATGTTATGAAGACAGAAATTCTCGTCCTCCGGCGGAGGGTAGATAGCATAATGGTTATGCAAACAGACTCTCATGCCTGAGGCTCCGAAGTCCCAGGTTCAATTCCCCGCACCACCGTAAGCCAGAGCTGAGCAGTGCTCTAGTTAAAAATAAATAAATAAAATAATATAAAAGAAAAGAGGTTCTCGTCCTCACTGTAGCACCTCTGTGGGGGATGATACGAAGTGATGTTTTTGAAAGCGCTCGGTGTGAACTAGAGTCTCAAGATCCGCTGCGCCTGCCCGGTGACTTAGTCCCGCTGCTGGTTCCCCGCCTAAATTCTTCTTCTAGCGTTTGCCCTTCTTCCGTAGCCAGTGAACAGCGTCAGGTTGAGCCTGATGTAAAGTTTCGAGACCTCCTTTGAATCCGGAGAGGTGGCAGTCGTTGACTATGTGGGTCATAGTCTGTCTGGAGCCGCAGGGGCAGTTCGGGTCGTCTCTGGCTCCCCAGCGATGGAACATAGCGGCGCACCGGCCATGGCCTGTTCGAGCGATTGAGGAGGGCCCAATCATAACGTGCTAGGTCAAAGCCGGGTTGACGCTTGCAGGGGTCTGTGATGAGGTGTTTGTTCTTGACCTCAGCTGACTGCCAACTCTGTTTCCAAGAGTCTGGGACAGAGAAGTTCAGTGTAGGCGTAGGGGCCCGCCTAAATGGGCCAGAGGGTCTTCACCACTAGACAGTGTGCTCCATTCAGTCTTTGATTTGACCGCAGTTAAGCTCAGATCAGCTAGTGCAGCTTGACAGCCCTTGAGATTCCAACGTTGTGCGTGCATATATGGCTGCTAAGACTGTAACACATCTGCTGATCAAACCCTCTGGCGGAGTTTATGAGGTCAATTATAAAACCCCTTTGTGTGAAATTTACTCTTCTGTCAAAGAACTTTCATATAAGTGTCTGCCATGTTGTATGCACTGTGCAAACATATTTATGTCTTGACTTCTTAAACTCATGTTATAGCACCTTGAGGCGGGAAGCATAGAGAAGTTAAATAGGTTAAGCATCAGTGGAACATTCAAAATAGAAGATGTTCCAGGACTTAAAAGGTTGAAAATACAGAGAACAAAGCAGAAGCAATTGTTGCCTCGGTTTCCATCATTGAGAAAAGAATTTTAGAAGTTTCACACTGAAGCTGTTTTTTTTTTCTTCTTCTTCTTTTTTCTGTAATCAATTCTGTCTCCTTAAAATCATATGTTTATTTTAGGAGCTTTGCTCCCGGTGGGCTTTTTTTCCTTTTAGTTTCAGATAGAGACACAGAGAGAGACACCACAGCACTGTTCCATCACCTTTCAAGCAGCTTCCTCTGATGCAATGTGTTGGACAACTTTGTGGTGACCAGGGCTGGACTGGAGGTCCTCACACATGGTAAAGTGAGCTACCTCCCAGTCCCTTCATCATCATCATCACCAGCTCTGGTTTATGGTGGTTCTAGGGATTGAACAGCGGGAACTGTGGTGCCTCAGTCATGAAGGCCTTTTGCAAAACCATTACGCAATCTCCTCGGTCCCATTTATTTATTTTTAATATTTTATTTTGTTATTTATTGGACAGAAATAGAGAGAGAGGGAAGATGGGGCTCGAGAGAGACAACCTGCAGTAAAGTAGGTGAAGGTTAGGGCTTGAACCCAGGTCCTTGCACATTGTAACATGTACACTCTACTACGAGCGCCACCCCCTGCCCCGCCAGCCCCATTTATTATAATTTTTTTTCAAATTTTTATTTATTGATAGAGAAATACAGAAATTGAGAGGGAGGGGGAGGTAGAGAAGGAGAGAGACAGAGAGACACCTGCAGCACTGCTTCACCACTTGTGAAGCTTTCCCCCTGCGGGTGGGGACCCGGGCTCAAACCCAGGTCCTTACACAATGCAACATGTGTGACCTGGCCCACCCCAGTTATTATTATTATTTTTTAATTACTAGTATTTGCTTAGGTAAAGTTATTCCAAGTAAAAATGAAGGGAAAAATGTAAATTGTCTAAAGAGTCTATGCATTGGGAGTTCGGTGGTAGTGCAGCGGGTTAAGCACACGTGGTGCAAAGCACAAGGACGAACCCCCCGGCTCCCCACCTGCAGGGTTGTCGCTTCACAGGTGGTGAAGCAGGTCTACAGGTGTCTGTCTTTCTCTCCCCCTCTCGGTCTTCCCCTCCTCTCTCCATTTCTCTCTGTCCTATCCAACAACGATGACATCAATAACAACAACAAGGGCAACAAAAGGGAATAAATAAACAAATAAATATTTTTTTAAAAGAGTCTGTGCATCTTGGAGGCTAACAGAAAGATGGAAATACCTCTATTCCATTAAAAAGGAAGATTGTATAAATTTCAAGTATAGACGGGGCTGGGCAATGACACATACATTACCATGCGCTGAGGACCTGGGGTCAAGTCACGAGTGATAGAACATTACTGCAGGGTTCACTTTCTCTCCCTACTTCTGTCTCTGTGAGGGAAAAAGAGAGAGAGGAAAAGTGAAGAGAGGCTTCTGGGAATAGTAAAGTCATTGTGCAGATACCCAGGCCTGTGATACCCTTGATGGCAAATAAACAAACATGCAAAAGAACCCAAAGATAAACTTTTCTTTTACTAGTAAGATTTACAATTGTATATGTGGACTTTTTCCTGGAACTAGCAATAATTTGGAATCTTATCGTTATATTTTTGTTTCAATGATGTTTCAGAATTTCAGCCTTATTAATATTATAATTTTGTGTATTCTTTTCCAGCTCATAGAAGACTCCTTTCAGATTGGGCGGTGGGAATTGTGTGGAGTTGTACCCCTCCTACCCTATGGTTTTGTTAATTAATCCTTTCTTAAATAAAAAAAAAAAAAAAAGAAGAAGACTCCTTTCTTTCATTGAGGAAAGTACTAGGTAAATGATATTAAGACTTTTTCATTAGAAAATTTCCAGTGAGGATGGGAGTAGAGTAGATAGCATAATAATTCTGCAGAGATTCTCAGGTCTGGGTCTCCTGAGATCCCAGGTTCAATCCCCTGAACTACCATAAGCCGGAGCTGAGCAGTACTCTGGGAGAAAGAAAGAAAGAAGGAAAGAAAGAAAGAGAGAGAGAAAGAAAGAAAGAAAGAAAGGAAGGAAGAAAGAAAGAAAGAAAGGAGGCGCAAAGCGCAAGGACTGGATAAGGATCCCCTTTCGAGCCCTGGCTCCCCTCTCTGTCTTCCCCTCCTTTCTCTGTTTCTCGCTGTCCTATCCAACAATATTAATAACTACAACAATAAAACTACAAGGGCAACAAAAGGGAATAAATAAATAAATATAAAAAATTAAAAATATATATTTAAATAAAAAAGAAAAGAAAGAAAGAAAAGAAAAGAAAAGAAATTTCCAGTGATAACAATACAAGAATTAGTAAGACAGACTCCCAGCTTGCAAGGCTCTTGCTGTCCAATAAGGGGATTCAATATGTGCACCAATACAGTAGCATATAGTCTTTTCAGTAGTGAAGTTATATACAGAGAACCCCCAAATCTACGTAGACACAGTGTAAGGAAATTCAGGGACGACTTCAGGAGAAACATAACTGCAGTAGGTAAATGTGACCTATAGATTAGAAGGAGGTCGCTAGCATTGTCTCATTAATGCTTCACCAGTTCATTTTCTTATTGATTTTTTTCGTAGTTTATTATATTTCTTATTCAAGTAAACCTCATGTATATATTAAAATATGTTTTTCTTTTGATTCTTCTATTGCATGTGGTTTTCAGTTCTTTTTTTAAAATGGAACCATATTCCTGTGACACGTTTGTGGCTTTACCTCCAGCAACCGTTGGTAACAGAATTATTTTTGGAAAAAATTCAGATAGACTGTGTGATGAAGTGCAAGAGGTAGTTTATTTTCCTGCTGCAGTTCATGATAGCCTGAGACGTCTTAAGGTAAGCGAAATACATGTTTTGTTAATAATAAAGTGTCTTTAAAATATCAAAGTTATTTTTATCTCTATCATTAGTTATCTATTTGGCAGTGATTATAAACATTAAAAATTCAAGAATTTAAATGTGAAAAATAATTCCTATGTATATATGTAATGTTTATTTACTTAATTAATATTTTATTTATTAATTAATGAGCATGATAGGAGAAGAGAAGGAACCAGACATCACACTGGTACATGTGCTGCCGGGGGTTGAACTCGGGATCTCATGCTTATCCATTGTTCCACCTCCCAGGTCACTAATATTTATGTGTTTATTCCCTTTTGCTGCCCTTTTTATTATTGTAGTTATTATTGTTGTTGTTATTGATGTCGTTGTTGGATAGAACAGAGAGAAATGGAGAGAGGAGGGGAAGACAGAAGGAGAGAGAAAGACAGACACCTGCAGATCTGCTTCACCGCCTGTGAAGTGACTCCCCTGCAGGTGGGGAGCCGGGGGCTCGAACTGGGATCCTCACGCCAGTCCTTGCACTTGACACCACCTGCGCTTAACCCGCTGCGCTACCGCTGGACTCCCTGAAAAATAATTTCAGCCAGACCTAAATATCTAGTATTTTATCAGTGACTTGGAGGAAGTTGAAAAGACAATTATAATCTTGTTATAATTGTATTTATATTATTTAATAATAATTATTAAATTAATTATCAATCCTTTGATCAAATATTTGAAGTTTTAATATTTCATTTAATGAACATTATAACGTTAAATATTATGTGGTTTTTATATACCCAGCCTATTTTCTTTTGTTGTGATTCATTCTATCCTATCCTATCAACTAATGGTTCTCATTTTTCTCACAGCTGTGGACATACCAGAGGGATAACTTTACATGTGATCTACGCTTCCATGACAATACCCTAATATAATTTCCTTTTTTGGGGGGTCATCACTGGGGTTTCACTGCTTCAAGATGACTATTTCAGACAGAGACAGACACAAAAAGGGAGAAAAAGGGAGAGGGGGGGAGGGAGAGAGAGAGAGAGAGCGAGCATAACGCTAAAGCTTCCTTCAAAGCAGTGGGACCAGGCTCAAACCTGGGTCACATACATGGCAAAGCAGTGCATTGTATTATGCAAGGAAGCTACTTTCCTGCCCCCTAGTGCCATTTCCATATGGGATACCACATAGAACTTACATCATAATTAAGAAACACTGAACATTAAGAATGAGAACTTTGTGGTCCAGGAGGTGGCGCAGTGGCTAAGGCACTAGACTCTCAAGCATGAGGTCCTGAGTTCAATCCCTGGCAGCACATGTACCAGAGTGATGTCTGGTTCTTTCTCTCTCTCCCCTATCTTTCTCATAAATAAATAAATAAAATCTTTAAAAAAAAAAAAAAAGAATGAGAACTTTTTTTGTTAAGCTTCAAGTCATGTACATTTTCCTTTGCAAAGTGCTTCTGGGTTTCATAACTAGAAGGCATCTCTCTCCTGAATTTTCGTAGTTTCTTACACTCACTTGTCTTCATTGCCTTTAAACATATTTTATTACATACTAGTTATTTTACAAGTCTCAGTTTCTTGCAAACAAGATCTTCATCTGATTCATCTTTGTCACTAAAACATCTTATAGACCACCATTTAGTGTGTATTCAGCAAGTATTTGAATGATGTGTAACTCCAGAATGAAAAATTTCTGAATCTGTTTTAAGAGTATTTTTTAAAAAAATATTTTATTTATTTATTAATGAGAAAGATAGGAAGAGAGAGAAAGAACCAGACATCACTCTGGTACATGTGCTGCCAGGGATCAAACTCAGGACCTCATGCTTGAGAGTCTAATGCTTTATCCACTTTGCCACTTCCCAGACCACAAGAATAGTCTTTATTATTGAGAATTTCAATTTACTTATATTTCAGTTATCTCTTTCATAATGATCATGTCTTGATCTTTAAGACTCTGAACTTCAACAGCTTCATTAATCTTCGGGTTATTGCTATGACTTTGTTTTTATTATTTTTAAAAATTTATTTATTTTCCCTTTTGTTGCCCTTGTTGTTTTATTGTTGTTGTAGTTATTATTGTTGTTGTTACTGATGTTGTTGGATAGGACAGAGAGAAATGGAGAGAGGTGGGGAAGACAGAGAGAGGGAGAGAAAGACCTGCTTTACCGTCTGTGAAGTGACTCCCCTGCAAGTGGGGAGCCGGGGGCTAAAACCAGGATCCTTATGCTGGTCCTTGCGCTTTGCGCCACATGTGCTTAACCCGCAGCGTCACCGCCCGACTCCCTGCTATCACTTTTTTAAAAATTACTTTATTTAGAAAACATTAATTTAATTAAGGTGGTTGTCACAAGTCTTCAGTTCCACACCTCTCCAAGATATATGGCATCACATCTTACTCATTGCTATATCTTTTTTTTTTTTTTTTAAAGTGTACCTACATAGAAATTGAACAAGTTCCTGAAACATATGCTGTTGTCCTTAGTCGCCCAGCTTGGTTATGGGGAGCAGAAATGGGAGCCAATGAGCATGGAGTTTGCATTGGGAATGAAGCTGTGTGGGGGAGAGAAGCAGTCTGTGATGAAGAGGCACTGCTGGGCATGGACCTTGTCAGGTTGTCTCTGTTATGTTCTTGCACTATAAAGTTTGCTTACATGAGGGTAGGGGTAGACTGCATAATGGTTATGCAAAGAGGCTCTCATGCCTGAGGCTCCAAAGTCCCAGGTTCAATCCCCCTATCACCATAAGCCAGAGCTGAGCAGTATTCTGGCGTCTCTCTCTCTCTGTATGTGTCTGCATCTCTCTCTCTCTGTATGTGTCTGCATCTCTCTCAAAAAATTAAATGAAATATTTTTTTAAATTGCTTATATATTTGAATTTTGGTCTAACTCTTCCTATTGTTGTTCTTTGGACTATAATACTTTATTATAGCTGGTGTAAAATGCTTTAATGTATAGATATCCCAAATATCATTACTTCGGAAAGGGAACAAGTTGGAAACATTTGATTGGAAATATTAATATACTTTATCATGCCATAACTGTCACAGTATGGAAGTATATAAAAACTATACATTATAAACTTTAATCCTCATTTTACAGGCGAGTTTTGGTGGTAAAGGAAATGACCAATAAATTACACAACTGGAATGGAATACTGAATTAAATGGAATATGGAATTTGAACTGCTTGACTCCAAACACTTTGTTTTCATGATTACAAATGAACTTCAGAAAGAATAGCTTAGAAGTTGTATAGCAGTTTTTCTGTTAACTTGAAAGAAGTTTCACTTTGAATATAAACATAAAATCCTTTGTACATGAAATTATTTAAGGAAAAAATGATGAAATTTTATTTTAACCTGATGTTATTATGTTGATTTTAGGCTTGGCCTTGAGAGAGCTGATACAGCTGAAAAAGCCCTCAATGTTATTGTTGATTTATTAGAAAAACATGGCCAGGGTGGAAACTGCTCAGAAGGTACCATGCTATTCAGCTATCACAACAGCTTCCTGATAGCTGACAGGAGTGAAGCCTGGATTCTGGAGACTGCAGGGAAGTATTGGGCGGCAGAAAAAGTACAAGGTATGGATGCCTTTTCAGGAATTAATTTCTTTTTACAAACTAAAATACCCCCTTAGTTACAGACATTGCATTTCATTGCCTTTCAAGATTAATGATTCAGTGCAGTGAAGAGTTGAACTGCAGGAAAAAAAAAAAAACATGTGAAAGAACATACAGTGAAAAAGTTCTATAAAGAGCTTCCTTGAAACTGAGAAAAAGGTGGTCTGGTAGATGTTGCAGAGGATAAAGCATTGGACCCTTAAGCATGAGGGCCTGAGTTCGATCCCCAGCAGCACATGTAGCTGAGTGATGTCTGGTTCTTTCTCTCTCCTTTCTCATAAATAAATAAATGAAATCTTTAAAAAAAAAAAAGAAACAAAACAGTAGTGTTATCACTTTATCATATGTATGAATACAAATTTCATTTTTTAGGAATGTAAATTTCATATAATTTGTATTTTCATGCAGCAGTTCTTGGCTGTTTTATAGAACTTTTCCACTTTTTAAAATTTTCTTTATTGTGGGATTAACGGTTTGTAGTCATCAGTAAAATACAACAGTTTGTGTAACATTTCTCAGTTTTCCACATGACACTAACCCCTTCTAGGTCCTCCTCTGCCATCATGTTCCAGACCCTGAGCCCTCCCCCACATTTCTTTTTGGTGCCTTTGTGGCCTCGTCCCAACACAGTCACACTGTCCCAGTGCATTCTAATTTTTCTTTTCTTTGAATTTCAGAGATAGAGGAGAGACATCATGGCAGTGGTCCACCACTCATGGAGCTTTCCCTTGGTGCTGGGCTTGGTGCTGGGCGTTCAACCCTGAGTCCTCAAACATGTTATAGTGTGTACTGTGTACCAAGTGAGCTCTCACTTGGCTCCAGTTTTTTTTTTCTCTCTCTCTCTCTCTTTTTTTCTTTCTCTATTTGTTTATTGGGTAGAGACAGCCAGAAATTGAGAGGGAAGGGAGTGATACAGAGGGGAGAGACAAAGATACCTACAACCCTGCTTCACCACTTCCAGAGTTTCCCCCTGCAGGTAGGGGACCCTGGGCTGGAAACCTGTCCCTGCGCATTGTAGCATGTCTCCTTAACCAGGTGTGCCACCACCCGGCCTGGTTTTTTTTTTTTTTTTTTTTTTTTTTGCCTCCTGGGTTATTGCTGGAGCTCTGTGCCTGCACTATGAATCCACTGATCCTGTGGCCATTATTATTATTATTTTTTTAATGGGGAAGATAGGAAGAGAGACCTGCAGACACTTGCAGACCTGCCTCACCGCTTGTGAAGTGACCCCCTGCAGGTGGGGAACTAGGGGCTTGAACCTAGATCCTTGCGTGGGTCCTTGTACTTCGTACCATATGTGCTTAACCCGGTGTGCCACTGCCTGCCCCATCCCCACCTTTTTTTCCTTTTTTAAAAAAAAAATTTTTTTTTTATATTTATTTATTCCCTTTTGTTGCCCTTGTTGTTTTATTGTTGTAGTTATTATTGTTGTTGTCGTTGTTGGATAGGACAGAGAAATGGAGAGAGGAGGGGAAGACAGAGAGGGGAGAGAAAGATAGACACCTGCAGACCTGCTTCACCGCCTGTGAAGCGACTCCCCTGCAGGTGGGGAGCTGGGGTTGGAAGCGGGGTCCTTATGCCGGTCCTTGTGCCGGTCCTTGTGCTTTGCGCCACCTGTGCTTAACCCGCTGCGCTACAGCCCGACTCCCTCTTTTTTTTTTTTTTTTTTTTAATAACCATTATGCTGTCTCATTATGCTCCACTTTTTCACTTTTTTTTTTTTTTTAAGACTGTATTTACTCTGGGGTGGGGGAAGGGTTCAGGTCTTGGAACATGATGGCAGAGAAGGACCTAGAGGGGGTTGAATTGTTATGTGGAAAACTGAGAAATGTTACATATGTACAAACCACTGTATTTTACTTTTGACAGTAAACCATTAATCCCCCAATAAAGAAAAAAGATTATTTCACTACATTTTTTTTTCACTACATTTTTTTTTAAAAAGATTTTTATGTATTTATTTGTGAGAAAGATAGGAGGAGAGAGAGAATGAACCAGATATCATTCTGGTACATGTGCTGCTGGGGATTGAACTTGAGACCTCATGCTTGATAGTCCAGTGCTTTACCCACTGCACCACCTCCCTTACCACCACTTTTTCACTTTTTACTAAGTTTACCATTTCTTACTCTTTTAACTTTGGATTGAATTCTAACATTTTTTATTATATATAGGTATGGAACTGAGGAAAGGGGAGTGTTGATATCATTAAGTAAAATAATATGATTTGATTATTTCAGAATGCCTTACATTTTTCAAAATAATTTCTTTGTTACCTTATTTTCTTTTCAGTTTTCAAGTGAGAAAGTCCACCAATATGAAGTGATTTACTCATAGCAGTGAGTGAAAGACTTAGAATTTAATCTTTTCTTTTTTTTTTAGAATTTAATGTCTTCATCCTGATTTTTAGTTCAATACTTTTTGGCTAGAATACTGCCACATGTACAAGTATGGCAACATACTTTGTTGTTGAGATTAGACAGATAGAGAGAGAGAGATAGGTACATAGACACTAGACACTACAACACGGTGGCTTCCTTCAGTGCATTTGGCACTGGACTTAAATCTGCATCACTCACATGGCAAATCAGCTATCCAACTGGTCTGTTTTGCCTTTACTACTACTTCTTTTTAAAATTTCTTTATTGGGGGATTAGTGGTTTACAGTCAACAGTAAAATACAATAGATTGTACATGCGTAACATTTCTCATTTTTCCACCTAACAATTCAGCCCCCACTAGGTCCTCCTCTGCCATCATGTTCCAGGACCTGACCTCTCCCCACTCTACCACATCTTTTTAGATTGAATTTTTATTATTTATTTTTTAAAATTATCTTTATTTATTTGCTAGAGACAACCAGAAATTGAGAGGGAAAAGGGTAATAGAGAGGGAGGGAGACAGAGAGACACCTGCAGCCCTTGTGCATGGTGAGCCTGTGTGCTCAACCTTGTGTACCACCACCTGGTCCCCAAAACATGTGATTCTAAAAGGACAACACAAGAAATTATGGACATGGAAAGATCTTATATCTTGGTTGTGTTATTATCAGGATTCTGGTTGTCAGTACTATTCAAGATGCTACCAGGATCTCTGTTCTTATAACTGCCTGTGAATCTGAAAATAAAGTTTTATGTAAAAATAATTTATCTTCTTGAATATGTTATTAGATGTACTTGGTACAAATGTTAGAAGCCTATATTTGTATTCATATGGTGACTAAGAGAGTTGATCTTTTTCTTCTTCCTTTTGCTCTTCTTTGAGAATAGAGGGAGTTCGTAATATTTCTAATCAGCTTTCTATAACAACCAAGATTGATCGGGAACACCCAGATATGAGAAACCACGCTAAGCAGAAAGGCTGGTGGGATGGCCAAAAGGAGTTTGATTTTGCAGCAACGTACTCTTACCTTGACACAGCCAAGATGACCACTTCACCAGGCAGATTCTGTGAGGGCTACAAGCTTCTGAATAAATACAAGGGTAATTTAATCTTTTAAAATAGTGTCAAAATGAAAAAATACATGCAAATGTAATGTATACATAATGTATACATTGAATCTGTTGTATAAGGAATGATTCTTTAAAAAGATATTTTTTTAAATTTTGTTTTATTTATAAAAAGGAAACACTGACAGGACCATAGGATAAGAGGGGTACAACTCCACACAATTCCCACCACCAGAACTCCGTATCCCATCCCCTCCCCTGATAGCTTTCCCATTCTCTATTCCTCTGGGAGTATGGACCCAGGGTCATTGTGGGATGCAGAAGGTGGAAGGTCTGACTTCTGTAATTGCTTCCCCGCTGAACATGGGTGTTGACAGGTGGATCCATACTCCCAGCTGCCTCTCTCTTTCCCTAGTGGGGTGGGGCTCTGGGGAGCTCCAGGACACATTGGTGGGGTTGTTCAGGGAAGTTTTTTTTTTTTTTTTTGCTCCAGGGTTACTGCCGGGGCTCGGTGCCTATACCACGAATCCACTGCTCTTGGAGACTATTTTTTCCCCTTTTGCCCTTGTTGTTTTTATCATTGTTGTGGTTATTATTATTGTTGTTGTTGTTATTGCTGTCTTTGGATAGGACAGAGAAATGGGGAAGACAGAGAGGGGGAGAAAAAGACAGATACCAGCAGACCTGCTTCACTGCCTGTGAAGGCGGGGGCTTGAACCAGGATTCCTACGCTGGTTCTTGGTATGGTAGCAAAGTCTGTATGGTGGGAGTAGATAGCACAATGGTTATGCAAAAAGACTCTCATGCCTGAGGCTCCAAAGTCCTAGTTCAATCTCCCGCACCACCATAAGCCAGAGCTGAGCAGTGCTCTGGTTATAAAAAAAAAGAAAGAAGAGGGTTGGGCAGTAGGGAAGCAGGTTAAGCGCACACGGCGCCAAGCGCAAGGACCAGCGTTAGGCATCCAGGTTTGCTCCCCCCGGCTCCCCACCTGCAGAAGGTCATTTCACTAGCAGTGAAGCAGGTCTACAGGTGTCTTATGTTTCTCTCCCCTTCCCTATCTTCCCCTCCTCCATTTCTCTTTGTCCTATCCAACAACAACACAGCAATAACAATAATTATAACAATAACAACGATAAACAACAAGGACAAAAAAAGGGAAAAAATAGCCTCCAGGAGCAGTGGATTCGTAGTGCGGGCACCAAGGCCCAGCGATAACCCTGGAGGCAAAAAAGAAAAAAGAAAAGTTTGTGATAGATTTTTTTCCCACAATATTTCAGTCTTACTGTTTTTAAAGTGCTGAAGTATCTTACACTTTAATTTATAAAGTATTTTGCCCTATAAATTTTTTCTGTAAAGTTTCTTAATATTAATTTCCAGGCAGATTATTTAAATTTATATGGATAGATATGTTTAGAAAAATGCTAAAATATGTTCTGTGTATGTAATATATGTACTTTGTCAAAGATGAAATATCTTTTTGATACCTTCATAGGAAATCTGCTAGTACATTATGTTTAATTTTTCCCCATGATTTTTCTAGATGGAAAAGCCTGTGTCTCTTCTTTTCGCTACCTGATAGCTATTAACTGCCTGCGTTTCCATCCAAATTGTATCTATATTCACTCATGTATCTTAAATAACTAGTTTAAATTGCTGTAAAATTGCACCCTGTGTTTTGCATTTATTTCAGTGAACCCTGTCACTGTAGTCTCAGTACTTATTCAATGCTTGCTAGTGGATTACTTATATCTATTTTACTCAAGTGGTCATGTAAATCCTCCTTTCGTTTTGAGAATTGTAGGTTTAGAAGACAGAAAACATTTTCATAATACCTGTATTATCAGAGTGTTATGGATCTGACACGGTTTTCATTAAAACCATTTATATGAATTTTTATTTGAATCATTTTAAAGTCTCACTAGGTGTTAAAGCTGTGTGCCTGACAGATTAGACAGGGAATGTGGTCTTTCGCTTTATTGCTTTGTCTTCGTATTCAGAACTGGTTTCAGATGTACTTTTTTTTCCATCCTGCATTTTTCAAAATTCAAAGGAATATATTGCTTCTTTAACAAGTTATGTATACACTGTCGAATTTGTAGTAAAACTTACTATGAAGAAGCTAAAACTTTACTACTAAACAATTTACTATAAAATAATTAATAGCCTGTATGCTTAGCTGAGAGCCGAAGACCAGATTATTTGAAGGAAGTTCATTTTATTTTATAATTTGAAATATTAAATTGTAATTTGAGTACAGTCTCACTGTATTTTTCTTTTGATTATTCCCATATCATAGATATGGGGGAATTCTTGATTTTCATATACTCTTTGTGATTTTTTAAAAATTAATTAATTTATGTATTACCTTTTGTTGCCCTTGCTTTATTGTTGTCGCCGTTGTTGGATAGGACAGAGAGAAATGGAGAGAGGAGGGGAAGACAGAGAGAGGGAGAGAAAGACAGACACCTGCAGACCTGCTTCACCGCCTGTGAAGCGACTCCCTGCAGGTGGGGAGCTGGGGGCTCCAACCGGGATCCTTAAGCCGGTCCCTGCGCTTTGCGCCACGTGCGCTTAACCCGCTGCGCCACCGGCCCGACTCCACCCTTCGAGATTTTTTTCCACTTTTTAATTTTGTTACTGTCATTTAGTAGAGTTTGAGAGAAAAGATTCAAATACTTCTAGTCAATCAAATACGTTAAAGTAATTAGCTTCTTTAGAATTTGATTTTAATGAAATAATTAAACATTTCCATACCAAGTATTTGAATATATCTAATTTGATGAGTTTTGTGTTTTAATTTTGGTACCAGGGATTGAACTCAGGACTTCATACCTCTATCACTGAGTTACTTTTCCAACCACTGTGCTTTTTTTTGTTTGTTTGTTTTTTATCTACTTTTAACACTATGGGTGCACCACTGTTCATTACTATTATTAAGAATTTCAGGGGCCAGGTGGTGGCGCAGCTGGTTAAGCGCTCACATCACAGTACGCAAGGACCAGGGTTCAAGCCCCTGATCCCCACCTGTAGGGGGAAGCTTCATGAATGATGAAGTAGGGTTACAGGTGTCTCTCTATCTCCCCCTCTCCTCTCAATTTCTCTCTGTTTCTATCAATAACAAATAAATAAAATGATTAAAAAAAAGAATTTCATAGTATTTCTGGGTAGCAGTGACTGATATTTAAAATGGAAACATAACATTTTGTTTGTTTTTAGACAGAGGCAGAGAGAGAGAGTAAATGGATCACAGCACCCAAGCTTCTTTCAGTGCACTGGGGGCCGAGCTTGAACTTGGGTTACATACATGACAAAGCAGCACACTGTTACTGTTGTTGTTGTTGTTATTATTATTATTATTTGCCTCCAGGGTTATTGCTGGGGCTCAGTGTCTGCACTACGAATCCACTGCTCCTGTAGACTATTTTTTTTCCCTTTTGTTGCCCTTGTTGTTTATCATTGTTGCTGTCATTATTATTGTTGTTGTCATTACTGTTGTTGTTGGATAGGACAGAGAGAAATGGAGAGAGGAGGGGAAGACAGAGAGGGGGAGAGAAAGATAGACACCTGCAGACCTGATTCACTGCCTGTGAAGTGACTCCCCTGCAAGTGGGGAGCCCGGGCTTGAACGCAGGTCCTTGCGCTTCACACCATGTGCGCTTAACCCACTGTGCTACCGTCTGAGCCCCTACTATTATTATTTTTTTTTAGCATTTTACTTATTCACTTACTGTATAGACACAGAGAAATTGAGATGAAAGGGGAGACAGAGATTTTGACTACTTTTGGAGGACTGTATTGTGTAGACACCGGCAGCCCTGCTTTCCCACTTGTGAAGCTTACCTCTTTGCAGGTGGGGACCAGGTGCTTGAACCCAGAGCCTTGCACATGGTAACATGTGTGCTCAACTGGACGCACCACCTCCCACTCCCCAACAGCACACTATTATCCACTAGTTTTGCTTCCTGTGACTTCAGGTTCCTGTGGCCATATTATGTAAATACTATGTAAAATAAGATATTTTGAAAGACAGAGAGCAAATGATTTTATTATGTTGTATTAATGTAATTCTTCTATCTTAGTCATTAATCTCTCACTGTGCCTATTTTTCTTTAAATCTTTTAAAAATATCATTTATATATATTTAAAAATTTTTATATTTATTTATTTTCCCTTTTGTTGCCCTTGTTATTTTTTTATTGTTGTAAGTTATTGTTGTTGTTATTGATGTCGTTATTGGATAGGACAGAGAGAAATGGAGAGAAGAGGGAAAGACAGAGAGGGGGAGAGAAAGACAGACGTCTACCTGCAGACCTGCTTCACCGCCTGTGAAGCGACTCCCCTGCAGGTAGGGATCTGGGGGCTCGAACCAGGATCCTTACACTGGAACTTGTGCTTGGCGCCACGTGCACTTAACCCGCTGTGCTACCACCAGGCTCCCCATTTATATGTTTTTGATAGAGACAAAGAGAAATGGAAAGGGGAGGGGGAGATAGAGGAGAGACCCTTGCAGCCTGCATCACTTATCATGAAGCTGTCCCCCTGAAGGTGGGGGATTTGGTAGCATCTAGTGGGGGACTTGAAATAAGTGGATAAGGGGGTACGACTGTTTAGGACTGATAAAAGTTCAGAATGTGATTTCTGCCTCTGGTTATGAGGAAATAGCTAGTACTAGAATAACTATCTCTGAGAATAATTATAAAAGCTATTGGAGTAAGACTCACTGTTTGAAGGTGAGAATGAAACACCAAGTGGCCAGGTCATCAGGGATCTAAATAAAGAAACTGAGGAAAGAAAGTCTACAAAAAAAGTCTGACAAAAACTCAAAAGGCCTTAAAGCCAGTGTTGACTTATCTTAGCAGTGTATATATTTTTAGTTTTTGTTTTGTTTGAGGAAGAGAAGTATGCCATATGATGATTTGACCACTTTTGGAGGACCGTACTGTATAGGGGTAAGACTGTTTACCTCACTGTAAGGTAGTTAGATCCTTAACCATATTTTTTAAATTATAGGTATGCATAGCAAAGAACAG